>NC_087475.1:78455071-78758102 GCF_036417665.1 Passer domesticus
TAAAAATGGAAAAAAGCAAATGGGTGTTTGGGGAAGATGGCAAAGAAAGATGTGTGTTTCACTGAAGGTTTCATCATACTAAAAAACCTTTTCCAGCTTTTTTATTATCATGGCAGTGTAACAAATTTTAGAGCTTTCAAAGCATCACTCAAATGGCTAGTATTTCCACAAAGTGCTATCCGAAATGGAGTAAATTTCTGTAATGTTTGTTGGGAAATTTCAAAAGTAAAAATAAGATTTTTTTTCTTAATAATTAATACATTAAAATGTGCTTTATATTATTTTTGCCTGAGAAATCCACACAATAAGGTTTACTAAAAGCCTGTTTCCTGTCATAATATAAACATCTATTAAATTTAATGCTCAGACTGAAATCAATTCAGTTATTTATGTTCTTCTTTTTCAGAGGAATAACAGATATGTAGAGATATTTAAAAAATACACTATTTTTCTGCTAAAGACAAACTTTAAACTCTTTGCTTACAAATCCAGAAATTCACATCAATGGGATAGATAAAATGCTCCAAAGAATATGAGTTTTATCATTAACCTGTCAGCATTAGGTTACAGGAGCCTAATCTTTAGAGAAGTCATGTGTAGTAGTTTGGGGCTTTTTTCTTTCACTAAAAATTTCATTTATGTCTTTTGCAGCTCCAGAAGCGATAAGAAAATTGTCACCTCATGCCTAAAACAAGAGGCTTCTATTCAGAGTTCAGCTCCAGGGATGAGCAAATCATTTGCTTTCCACAGTATCACTTAGCAGGTGCTAACGAGGGCAGCTATTAAAAAAAAAAAAAAATCCCTTTGGTCCTTTGGTGTTTGTGTGTTTGTTTATTTGTTTTTTTCTTGACTGCTGGTGTTCACACTTGCCCACCAGAATTCCTTTTTTTTTTCCTAAGTCATCTGCCTCACTGTTTAGGAAGAGATGATAATGCTATCTTTTATGTAAATGTAAATTGATCATAATTAGCATGCACAGCGCAACATTTTTATCTTGTATTTCTAGGTGCAGTTAAACAGAGCTAGTGTTCAACAAGCTTATAAACATATCAGCTACTATTTATTTGAAACTGTTTATTTACTGAAACCTGCCCATACATTTATATTGTTCCCTAAGAAGAAAAACTAAAGCAAAGTGAATGATTCTATCTTGTTTTTATTTTGTACTTGCCCGGTATAAGTATTGATTTTCATATGGAAGGGCCAGAAGTTCAATGTAGACAAAGAAAATGTTGGGTTGGGAAACAGTCTTAAGACACTGAAACATTCAGAAAGCAGGAGGATGAAGAGGGGCAGCCTGTTTTAGGCAGTTGCTTCCTCATCTCATGTCTTATGGTGCAGCAGGTTAGAGGAAGATTCCAACAGTGCTAAGGAAAAGGGAATTTTATTTACCACAGAGACAAAAACTTTCAGACGATATGAAACCAGCCTTGCTACAGTTGAATGCAGTCAGAAACAGCGTGCTGAGAAGGCTTCTGCATTTGCCTAACCATGTGTAATATGCCATTCATAAAGTAGTATTCCCACATTTATCTTAAGGCTACTTATTGACAAGTGCTCAGCCAAATATAATTTGGAGTCTGATAGCTAGATAGCCTTGACAGATAATCAATATATGCAGCAGAACATGTTCAATGGGTTTGGTATTTACCAAATGAATATTAGAATCATTAACTTTGGAAAGTACCTTCAAGATTATTGAGTACAACTGTTAACCCAGCACTGCCAGGTCCACCAGTAAGCCGTGTCCCTAAGCACCAGATCTACACTCCTTTTGAACAGTTACAGGGACAATAATTCCAACAATTCCCTGGGCTCTCTGTTCATATGCTTGACCATATTTCAATGAATAAATTTTTCCTAATGTCCAATTAAACCTGCCCTGGCACAATTTAAGATCAATTCCTCTTATTCTATTGTTTGTTACCTGGCAGAAAATATCAACCCCCACCCGGCTACAGCCTTTTTTTAGGCAGTCATAGAGAGCAATAATGTCTCCCCTCAGCCTCCATTTCTTCAGGCTAAACAACCTCAGTTACCTCAACTGCTCTCCATAAGACTTGTGCTTTAGGAAACATTATACAACATTCTTGATTTCCAGAAATGGATGTGCAGGTTGCCACTGTTATAAATAAAAAATGCGAATTAGCCAATTTTAATAAAAATATGAAATATAAAATTTATTCCGCGACCATAAAAACAATCCAATCTCGACAGCCACCACCGAAACGGATAGCGTACCACCCCCCGGGAAGTGATACGGGTGAACGTGAGGAATGGACCAACTGGTACCTAGACCTCCCCATCCACATTTACTGCTTGCAAGGTAGCAGTTTTTATACAGTTTATTTGGCCTGCGGCAGAAAGTCTTTGTTTCCTTCTGAGTTCTTCATATTCAAGGTGGTTTCTTTCCCTGGACAAAGCCTCGTTCGGGGGTGGAATGGTCCATTTCTCTGGTTCCCGGAATCTGGCATTCAGATTCAATGTGTTGGTGGTTCTGATCCCCACAGATAGGCATCTTGTCTGGGCCATCAGCACCTTGGTGTCTTTGGGCATAGGTGCTGATGAATGCTGGTCCCTGGTGCAGCTGGAGTTCCTTTCGGATGCAAATACTGAGATGTCCATCTGCTGCGGCTTTGTGATCTCGTCATCCTGTTGGATTTCTTAACCTAAAGGGAACGAAGGGTTTCCCTCCCCCCTCCTTTTTTCTCTCCCCAGTTCACATATATATTTTATACACTATTTATCTCCACGAATTACTACTTATATTCCTAACACCACACTCCCATGCATTAATATAATAATGATAATCTTAACAACATTCATCCCTCTGTTTGGTTTGCTAGCAGTATATGACAGATTTTTAGCAATATAAATATTGTGTGAGGCTAGCTATTCAGTGCTACTTCCACTGTCGCTAGTGATAGCACTGATTGAAAGTAGTGACTGTCCTTATTGTTTTGATTTTTGTACCATAATTATTTACCATTGTAAATTCTTTTTAACTTTGGTAATTGCACATACACACATTGACATAGAGAAATGCATGCATTAAGGAAGAGGATGAAGAAGGGAGAGTAAGGCATTTTCTGACTCTCTGAAGTGATCAGGCTTCCAGATGAGGAATGATTATTCACTCATTTGCTCTGGCACAAACCATCTTGAGTGCTGCAGCTCCCTGGTTGTCTGACCCACATGTACAGCCACCATTTTGTGACATAGCCTATCACACAAGAGCATTTTCCATAGGGTTGTAGGTGTAATGTCCAGTGCACTTGGCCATGGCCATAGAGAAAATAGTTCTCATGTTGTTATTCATGGATTCTAAGTTATTTTGCTTTCAGCCCTCTATGTGCACAAGTCATAATTAGATGGCTTTTCAAAAAGAGGGGTTTTTTAGGACAAAAATGCTGTGCAACAAATCTGAGGCAGAGTGAGTAAAAAGTTTTCCAAATATTGATTAGCAACTTCTGTTGATGACTTTCAGAATGCCTCAACTGGATGTTGCCAGTACTTTTTAGGCAATTTATTGAGTTACGTTCTGATGATCTGCTGTATCATGAAGAAGTCTCGAAGTCACTACAAATTTCATGTGCAATGTTATCCTTATTGTGACAAATACTGAATGATATTAACATTTTTATATATATATGAAAGTTACAATCGCTGATGGGAATTCAGTAAGAGTTGCAAGCCTCATCCTGTTTATTCAAATACCAGTTTTGAATGATCCTCATTTTCAGAAATAAAGTTCTCCTGCACTGCATAAATTTCTGAGCTTCTACTCAATGTCATGGGTATTCTGCTAGTCATTTCAAATAGTTTACCAATTTCAGGACAAATTAATTTATAGAGCTTGAACACCCAGTGTTATAAATATGGTTAGTAATTCATGGGAATAAAAGATGTATCAAAATATATAAGTATAAAATGAACTACTGGTGTACAAGGTGGGGGAGAGATTCTTCCCCAGGATGGCAAAACCTTGGCAGATGGACAGAGAGGCACCACCACATTTGCATGCGAAGGAAACCTCGGCTGCACAGGAGATGGGCATTCACCAGGACCTGCACCCAGTGATGCCCAAGCGATGATGGCCCAGACAAGATACCTATGTGAGAGGACAGGGCCATCAACACCTTCCATCTGAATGCCAGATTCCGGGAATGGGGAAGTGTATTATTCTATTCCCGGACAGAGGCTTTGTGCAGCCCGAGCCAGAGAAAGAAACCAACTTGAATATGAAGAACTCAGAAAGAAACAAAGACATCCTGCCGCGGGCTAAATAAACTGTATAAGAATTGCTGCCTCGGAGCAGCCAGTGTGGATGGAGTAGAATTGGTACTAGCGAGGCCAATCTCACGTTCACCCGCATCACCTCTCAGGGGTGGTGCACTGTCCGATTTGGTTGGTGGCTGTCGAGACTGTATTACGGTCGCGAAATAAATTTTTCTTTTTATATTTTTATTAAAATTGGCTATTTTTCATTTTTCATCTATAATACCCAGTAAGAAGAGTAAAAGTAAAAGAAATGTAAACCTGGAAAAATCAGAGAAAATAAATAGGTGGATTGGCCTAAATATTTTTATTTCAGCTAGACAGATGACTGATAGATGCAGTGAAGTCAAAATTTTAGCCTTGGTTACAGATGTCTGAGTTGCAAGCTCTGTATTTGATAACTGTTTTGCAGATACTTGTGGCCAGACTATGCTGATGTAAATAAGTTGAAACTTCATAGTATCATATGTGTGTCAATTACTTCTTCCCAAACTCTGATAACATAATGTTAAATTTTGTAAGTTATCTATGGAGGCATTGTGGAAGGCTTCAATAAACAACAGTAGGAAGAAGAAACATTTTTATGTTAACAGGATATTAGCAATAATGAGAAATGAAAGGTGTTTGTAAGGCAACTTAATGTCCATATTTAAACCAAGTCTCTGGAACAGGTGACAGCTTTGTGATTTCAATGCCTGTCAGGTCATAAATTCAAAGAAACAAACTTACAGATCTACTTGCATGAGAAAAATATATCCATTTTATGCTGTCTTGCTGTTTAACACACAAATAGTTTCTTACTGGGAAAAAAAGTTGAACATAAACATTAAAAACTTCACTGCTAAAAGACATCACAAAAAGACAATTTGCTATGTTATATAATTGAATATAAATATTGTATCACATGAGGAAACCATAAGTATACAAACTATATGAAGGAACAATGAGTGAACTTGTACTTTCACTTCATATAAAACTGAAAATACAGTATACACAAGAGAGGGGAAGAAAAATACCTTCTTTATTGAGCCTATGTGACATAATTATTTCTTCAAACATTTTTACATACCATCCGTTGTGTCCCTTAATCCCATTCTTTCTTCACCTAACCTAGCCCAGTTGCATTTATTCACAGCTAGAACATAAAGGATGTTCATATCCTTAGTTAATATCTCCTCAGAATATTATAGATCCCTCTATCTGGTTGCATGGTGCATTACCAACTTTAACTGCTGTTTGTTGGCACAAAAGAGTGCTTTAAGGTGTGAGTTGAGATAGGTAACTCCATGTGTCAACATTAGGTCAGTGTAGGCATCTATCCCACATGGGAAAACAGGATGCCCAGACCAATAAGACCCACTTGTGAAACCCACAGGCCTTTCAGACTTAACCTGCAAGAATTCACATAACTTTAAAAATGACAGTGTGTCTGTCAGCAATCTGTCTGATTTCAGAGGGCTTCATTTTGAGTTCTGCAATTAACTTTCATCCTTTACCTGTCCTACATAGTCAAATGACTTAAATAGACAATCCAAACTAGCCCGGAAGAGAGAAGTGAGTGACATATCATCTGGGACCTCTGTCAGAAAGCAACAGGAGTGACAGCATACCCAAGACCTCCAGCCCAACTCATCAATGCTCTTCCATTTATAAAAATGAATTAAAAAAATAAAACCACATTCAGAACAATATACAGACAAGCTCTAATCCCCAACAAAAGTTTTCAGCATGCACAGAGTGGTTCTTACCCAATAGGTGTCCCTCTGGGGAGAAAACAAGTTCAGCCCTTTAACTCACCTCAGCAGTTATGGTGAAGTCTTTACTAACTTTTCCCCATCCTCAACTTACTTTTATAGTATAGTATTTCTTTATGTTTAGATGGAGCTTGAGTGATTCTTGCCATGGATGCCTTTGTTGCTGAGTGGTGTTAAATTCTGTCACTTCATTTTACAGATACAGTCAAAGAAAATACAGAGCACATTCCCAGTGTGGGTATACCTGTGGGATGGAGGTGTGCATTAATATTACAATTAGCCTATAATGAACCAAGTAAATCTGAGGAGAGCAATTTCTCCACAGTTTCTGTCTCAGCAGCAGGACGTCTTCCCCTGTCTCTCTTGGTTGATAGCAGCCATGTAGTTTATCAGCTACAAAGTACCATCAAGTTCCCTCCCTGCAGGGATTCCAGCAGAGCCTGGCTGTGGTGTCTGCACTCTGCTCCACCCTCCTCCATTCCATTGCCTTCAGCAGGTGCTCTGGTTGCAGGCTGTGGATGTAGGGAATCATCGTGGAACAGGTTTTGAATATGCCAGCCATATTCTATCCAGGGAGTAGCAGCTACTACCTACAATTACCCTACAATTTCCATATTGTTACAACTTCTGCTAGGATGTGAATATAACTTTCCAGTTTCCTCTAACTTTACCCACAGCCATCTTTCCATAATGAGCCATAGACATCACTGTCACATTTTATTTTTTGTACCTACTGCTACAATCTTTGCTTATATTTGTATTGAGCATGTATTCTGCTGAACTCAGTAAACAATAGATTTTTATTACTAGTCAGAGAGTTGGGACTTTGTAAATATATGTAATTTTTATAAGTATATTGATTGTTCTCTACCTCAATGACACAAATTTATGCCTACTCTGAAGTCCTTAACTTCAGTTTAATTCATCAGCAAAAATTGCAATAATATGATCAAAAAAGTTCTTAAATCCTTCTTTTAAGAAAACTTTCTAGTGAGAAATGTGTAAAATGTAAAGCAGCAATGCAATCTATTGAAATGTTTTGGAAGTAAATGAAAAACTATCTTTAGACTGGGTCTCACATTATTTTATGAGGAAATGTCTTCAAAGTAAACTTGATGAACAAGAAAATTTGAAGATGGCACTTCCTTGTAAAAGAAAATGCTATAAACATCATTATCATGACAAAAAAAAATCAGTTTACTTTGATGGGTCACAAAACATGAAATCGTTCAACTCATCTCAGCATATAATATATAAAATGATTTATTAAGATTCATCTATGCAGTTACATAATTCACTTTTACTAAACCAGTTACTGCATTTCAAGGTTTTATGATGAATTCTATGTCAACATAGTATTAATAAAATATTTTTTCATTTTATTGTACAAGAGCCATAAAATAGATACATGAAAATGTTATGCTACTACTTCATAGCAAAGATGAGTCTGTAAAAACCGCTAGCATTACAGTGTTTACAAATAAGTTATGATCTATTGTTAACTGAAGCTGAGCATTTAATGTCCTTTTATTTCTTAATTAAGTAATTGGTTTCTAAGCCATCACTGCTTACATTAGACAAATGGATTTAAAATATTATCTAGCAGTACTCACAAAAATATATTTTTGTTATATAAAAGCTGTCATTTATCTGGGGGTTAGACTTCTTTTTTTGCTTACTAATGAAGGGCAGAAGGAAAATTGAAAGTATAAAATTCTTAACACAGCCCTGCCCAGACAGCTAAATTTTGCTCTATGTTTTCCTGGTAAATGTGTGGTTTCCTTGGGACAATTTGAATTCCCAGCCTCTTAACTGAGGCAGTTCATGGGTGAGAGTATCAAGTCCAGTTGCACCAGAGAGACCAGTGTAATATCTGATGATTTTCCAAACAAAAAAAAATCTGTGTCAAAAAACAATTTCCATCTTTTTGTAAAAAATTACACTTATACAAAAAACAAACCAAAATAAAACAGAAACCAATTTTTAATATAAAAAGAAATAGGATTTACCAGTGTTATACATTTATAATAATCCAGTTTGATGTAGAAGATTGTAACAATGTCTTCAAAGGCATTACAAGGTTATATGTGTTAGAGAGGATTGATAATGGACATGAAGAAAAACAAAACTAACAAAAATTTCACAGTGGCAGATTAAAAGCAAAGACTAAATCTGAAAATAACTCTATTAATTAGTTCAATTAACTACCTCTGAGTGAAGCAATTTTTCAGAAAATTTGAAATGTTCTCTAATGACTACATTTGTTTTAGCTCTATTAAAATTATTCAGCAATGAATAGTGTTTTGATTACAAGCATATAGGCCACAGTTTTGATTAAAAATTGATTGTGCTGGATCTCGACTACATAGTGCATCATTTATTAACTATTCCATCTGAGATCATCTTACACATTCTAGATAAATCAAATTGTCCATCATAATTTCATATATATTTACACACTATTGTCACAGATTTTTATTTCTAGAACTTTCCTCAGCTCATAGGCAAAACACATTTCCAATTGGCAAAGTGAATTGGTATGCACTTAACAGTGTGTGCTTCTGTGTTACAAATACAATGAAACCTATTTACATGCATAAACATGAGAAAGAATTCTCATTAAAACATATGATTAGAAAATTCATATTTTCTAGAAATGAAAGTTTGCTATAGCTTCTAAACTTTAAAAGAGAAGCCTTTAATATCAGACCAGCTTTAAATTCTGTAAAAAAGAAAAATAGGACTATTAATTCAAGTAAAGATCAAAATTAATATTTCAGAAATGACAATAAATTGTTGTTCATGACTAGCTAAAATTTGACACAATGGTGGTATGAGCTATCAGAGCAGAATGAACTTTAGAGTTCCAAATGCATTATTAATACCAACATACATTCTAAATTTAGGTTTACCTAGTTATTTTGTACAGGTACAGAGGATCACAGGAGCTTGGGTCAATTAGTATTGAAATGAATAAAGTTAGCCTGACCCAATGTTTTGTCTAATTTTCCTTTTCCAAGCCTGCAACTTGGTTATCTGCAACCTCTGTTGCTCTGTGTGTGACGCAGTCTTAACAAGTCTACTGCAAGATACTGCAGTGTAGACAAAAAAACTAGCAAGTAGTTAGTCCCAAAGACATGTACTGGCTTTAACTTTAGATAAATACCTTTTCATCAAAGTCACTATGCAATGAATAGTCTGGAGAAAACAGCACTTTTGTTGATAGTTTATGGAGATCAAAATTAAATTTAGCATATTTAGCTTGGGATAGTGCACTACTCAATGTAGTACCCAAGCAAATTCTAGTGAAACATTCTGTGGTGTGATCAATATCTAGGTGATGAATAGAATTTTTTCTTCAAGATCAAATAGTTAAATACAGTAGGGATGCATAGGTTTGGAAAGTGGATACATTAAATGTGAACTTCAAAGGGGAAAAGTTCCTTTGCTTGAGATCTTTACTGATTCTGTATGTTTTGTAAAGAAGACTTGGTGGCTTATTTATTTATGCATTCTTTGTATAATATTGTTATATTTCTTTGTTGATTCTGTGTTATTTACTCTCAGCTACAGAACTCCAAGTTCCAGGCTTCTTTGCTCTTTTTTTTTGTTTCCTTAACAGGAAAGAAATCACACTGAAATATGGTTCTAGCGTGAACCCTAGACAAAAATAATTTTTTTCCCTTGTAGTTGCCAGTACTTTTAGATTAGATGACATTTATAACAATAGCAAGATTAAAAAAAATCACACAATAATTTGAAAATATTTCATTAGTTCTTACTATTCACTAAATTCCATAAGACTATATTCTCAGTGGTTCTCATCTAAAATCACTTGTACAAAGGGTAGGCCATTAAAAGAATGCAGAACATTCATCCACTTTGCCACTTTTATCATTTATATACAACTTCAAAATTTTTGATATTGACTAAACCAAAGAGAGAAAGTACATCTGGAACACTCACAGTCAGTCCTCACAGATGACTTGTTTATGCAAACCTCAAAACACTGAATGAGTTTTTCTATTAGAGTTATTTAATTAATTATTTCAAGGGGAAAAAAAAAAGATAAAAATGTAGGAGAAAATTGCAAACTAGCACTCTCTATTTTCACTTTCACAAAGCTTTTCTGTGGTTCATGGACTATCATTTTGGTGCTTCTTTGTGAATATGAAAAAAGTTAAACAGCAGAGTAAGAGAAAACAATTGGGCGGTTCGCGGTGTGTTACTTTGAGATGCTCTTGAGAAAAATTTAGGGACCAAAGTCTGCTGGCACATTTTCTCTGATTTGGCCAGCAGAGAAATTCTTTACTGTGAGGATGGTGAGACACCAGCAGGGGTTGCCCAGAGAAAATGTCGTGCCCAATCCCAGAACATGAACAAGGCCAGGTTGGATGGGGCTCTGAGCAACTTGGTCTAGTGAAAGGTGTCCCTGTCCATGGCAAGGGGGTTGGAACTAGATGATCTTTGAGATCCCCTCCCAGCCAAGCCATGCTATGTTCTTATTATTCTGTAATTCAAGTAACCGATCTGTAGAAAGTCACAAAATAGAGTGGCTGTGTTGCCCTATCAGTTAACAATCTGATATTGATGATTGTGCAGAAGTACAAAAATACTCTTTAATATAATTTCCTCATGTCCTCTTTCAGACACTTAGTGAGCATATTCTGAAACCTCTTCTTAATAAACTTGATTTAATTAGCCTCCTATTGGCTTAATTTTTCTTTTCCCATTTGAATACTGTATTATAAGCACATTTGTAAATCACACTGTTCTTAGGCCAAAACATTTCATTCAATGAATGATTGCTTATATGCTGTAACAATTACCCAAGTAAATTAATGTCTTTGAATAAGGATGGCACTTAGTGATGCTTTAGTTCTCTAAATTCCTGCATTCATACTCCAGTTAAACAGGATCTGTCACTGCATAGTACTAATAACAAATTAACTCCCACACCATGGAGAAGTAACAACCTATCAATGTTATTCTCCTGCTATAAATTACTCCAAAACAAATGATCTTCTTGGGCAGATTGTTATATAAGAGTTATTTTGCTAAGATCTTGAGTGAGAAAGAAAGTGTAAAGAAAAGGGGAATTATAATACTTATCCTAAGAGTAAAGCATTGTCAAATTCTGAGGCAAAGATACATAAGTTCAGAGCTGCATTTTTTCTTCAGACTCTTTCAAACCTGCATTTCATTCAAGCTTGGACAATTATATCAAATGTGGATTATGTGAAGTAATTCTTCTGGGCCAAAATAGGATTAGCAGGGTGAGCATATAACCTTCTGTAAGTCTGATTTACTTAGGAAACTTTATATTTTCCACAAGGGTGATCATTGGTAATTTGTCATCATAGTAAATGCTGCAATAACTACATTTGATAATGTTCTCTTACTCCAGGGCAGACGGTGAGGCAAGCTTTTGAGAAACATTGTACACATAAGTAAAAGTAGCTAAAGAAGGAATAAATTTCTGTTGTTTTTTTTAAAACCAGCTGGAAATTAAGCTCCAAGAAGCCACTTTCCTTCCTCCTCCCTTCTCCAGGAAAAAAAAAAAAAAAAAAAAAAAGACAAAAAGGCAGATTATAGCTTAAGGTAACAAATCCCTGGAAAAAAGAGCAAGATAAAGAAAACAAAGAGTAACAGCAGATATACCAATGATAACAGTGTATGAAAGAGAGTGATGCCATAAAAAAAAAAAATGCTTGCAGAGGTCAAACTGACCCAGTGTTACCATGGCCAGTAACATGCAGCTTCCCAAGACAAAGGAGAAAATGGCAGGCACTGCCATAGTTGGCATTTTTTTTTCCCTGTGCCCGAGCCAATGAAAAACAATGACAGACAAAACCTCCCAAGTTGAACCACCCCACCATGTTTCTTACTGCTCTTCTCCCCTGTAAAAAGGAGGAAAACCAGCTTAGGTTCTGCTTCATGTTTCTTTATAAATCCACCCAGAGCCATACCCCTCAGGGATAATGTGCATGGTAGAGAATAACAGCCTAAACACACCCTGGCAGAGGCAGGCTCCACCTCCCTCAAGGAAACTGGAAAAAATGAACTCTGTCTGAGCAGAAACTAGGATAGATCTCTTTTTGCACTTTTTGCACCCTTAAAAAGGAGAAATGCTCAGATTAATGATGTAGAACTTTTAAACTGCACAGCTGGATCATTAAGATCCAACCAGAATCTGAAATCTGCACTTTTCCAAATTCCAGAGGTATTCAGACTAGGGGGTTTGGTTGAAGGTCCATTAATAAGACGCATAATAAACTTTGCAACCCCCAACATTTCAATTAATCAGAATACAACTTCTTATATAAGATACCTATTTTTAATACATTGTGCAATTATTCGGCTGGTTTAAGATTTCTATGACTCTTATTGATTTGTTTTATTATTTTTTTTTTATAGATATATTTTTCTTTAGAGAAGTTTCATGCTAATGCCCAGGTTATTTAACACTTTATGGAACTGATCCAAAAATTTGACCATAATAGACATCATTCTGAAAAGAATTGAAATAAAAAGGGGAAAAGAAAATAATCTTTGGGAAAATCAGTCTTCACACATGCTTTTCTCACATTTTTCAAGTTGTTCATAAGAGCTGTTAGTAAGCTGACAGCTACAATTAAAAGTGGGAATGAGAAATGTAGTATTAAGGATGACCCCAAATTAAAAAAATAAAAGTGGAAATATTTGTCTACCTTGTGGCAACATTTTCTAAAAATACGAGCATTTTTTGCTCTGGACTATTCAATGCAGAGTAGAGGCTTCAAAGACAGATGCCATATTAATGTGCTTATTTCATATTTATTTGATAGGATATAAGACATTCCAGAATTCGGCCTCTTTGTTCTATGGAATACAGATATTCTCTTGCTTAAAGTGTTGAGAACACCATAACAACAGTTTTTATAGTAACAGTTTATAACTTTGTATTAGTGGATTACATACATAAACTACCATGCTTTTCTATAGTGCTTATAAATTCTAAGGTTATAAAATTAGGATTACATAGTCCGTATTTTTGCAATTCACTAATATTTAGTTTCAGGTGGTTTGCATGCTACAATACCTCTTTATACAAAAAGTAGTGGAAACTATTTCAGTAAAATTTCTTAACTAGCCCACCCAGGAAAGACAGTTTAATTATAGCTCTTAGTTTCACCAACCAACATTTTTAATTAACTTTTAGATTTCTGTACCTAATTTATGTGGTACAAATTAAAGCATCCATTAAAAGATTTTTTGTTCAATGTGTTTATACATTTGTGGTTTTTTGTATGCTTGTGTAACCTGTGTTCCATAATAACACGTGTAATTTAATCTCAAAAGTGCAAGCAAATCAAGCAAAGACGAAACAGAGGAAACAGAATCACTTACTAGGAAAAGTGCATGTTAAAGGCATAGTAATGAAATTCAATTACCAAAAAGCTCCAAAAAACCGATATCCAAAAATATCCCAAGCAAACAAAGAAAACAAAGGCTCATTGATAGATAACATTAAAGTGTTTTGATGCACTCAGTGCAGTTCCCATGAAAGCACATTGCAAGTTCAATCTTCTGCTGATGCTAGGGAATTAGATTGATCTGCATTTGTTCAGTGTCTGACACTGAAATTTTAAAGGAGCTGAGGAGATGCTGAACAGCACTCAGAGCATGGATCTTCACCTCTATTAAAGCACAATTTCTGGGAAAGGTTCTCAGTGCCATCTTGACAGAAGTGGCACAGCAATTTGGTTTTGTTGCAGACATTAAACCAATTGTTCTACAGTATTAAAACTGGTGTCACATGATGTTCAAACCATTAAATATCTTAACAATAAAGAAAAAATATTTAGCCAAATTATGTACCTACTCTCCATGACAATTCTGAAACTCTGATTTAGGTAGTTATGTATCGACATGATAATAGTAATGCAACTGTATTAGCATGTAAAATTAGTTTCACTAGTCTCCAGAGAATGAAAAAAAAATTATGTTGAACCCTTCACCAATTGTTTAAGAAAACAGTAATAACAGTACATCAACTTTAATAATCAGTTCAATATAGCAGTCAGTATAGATAGCAACACAGTCTTATTTCTATAATCCCAGATAACAAGGATCCTTAATGAAAAGACATACTACCAGGTGTTAAATCCATTCATTTACTGTCCTGCTCTAAGATGCCTCATAATCACATTACAATCATATATTTATTCACATCTCTATTCATTTAAATTTTCTTATCATATTACAAGAGATAAAAGAGATAGAAAATAACAAGAAATTTCGCTGTGTGTAAAAAAAATTCCTCTTGGATTATCCATGAAGAGTATGATTTTCAAAATTCTATGGTTGTTATCCTACCATTTTTGTTTTTACATTTCAGTTTAAGTAAAAATTTCTTTTAAGTAGTTAAAAACAACTCTGGCTTCTGGTAAGGGCTAATTTTATAATTATTCAGTTCTACAGACTTGGTCACACAATCTGTCAGAGCAGACTTGTGCTTTGAGATGTGTGTAAAAAAGCAGATGTAATACACAGATTTTATTGGATGACCAAGGATAGCCTTAGAGTTCCAAGGTGAATATAAGGGTGCATACAGTCTGAGTTCACTGGGGGCCAAGTTCTGCAAGTGAATTACAGTGGTTATAAGCCCCCAGCATTGCCAAGGCATGTGCAGTATAATGGATGTAATTGATGGATGTAGTTCCTTGCAGAGGTAATTATTGGATTAGAATCTAGAAGCACAGGAGTTGCTTTTCTATATGATACTGGGGAATTGAATTCTGCTCCATTGCTCTCGTTCTGCTAACTACTGTAGCAAAGAAGCAGCACTGTAGCAATTGGCCATGAGTAATACCAAACTGCTGCTTTTCACTGATAAAATAATTTGTTAACATATGAAAAATACATGGTTACTCTCATAGGTAGGATCTTGTATGGTCAGAAGTACTTTACGAAAAATTGTTAAAGGAAATTTTAGTATCTGGTTATAAGTAACCTATTGACCAGTTAAAGAACAAGGTAAAGCAATTGTTCTTCTGTAAACATCATAAATAACTGGAAAATCAACAGTTTCTACTATTAAAATGTTAAACAACCAGTTGCTATATATTTGGAAAGGTCCAATTCACCTCCAATCATCTGATTTTAAGTATGTCTATTCTTGACAATTTCTTGTCAATAATAAATAGTTTTTTACTGTCTTTTCATCTAAGCATGAAAATTGAAGTATTCCAGATTAAATAGGTAAAAATTAGGAAGAAAGAAAATGGTGTCTATGAAGTTTATGGGGAATCCAGTGGTCCTATGACGTGTGTTCAAAACATCAAGCTGATAGAATAGGGTTAGTGTTCTGACAAGGGAAAGAGAAAATTAATTGCTCAAAGGGGAGTCGTAAGTATTACTGGCCGTGATTATTTATATCACAATGGCTCTTCATTTGTAGATTTCTTCATTAAGAGATCAGATTCATGGATGGGTCATGCTCCCGCTGTCTTCTAAAACATATACAGTTTAGGTATATTTCACTATATTAGTGTTGTCTAGAAATAGGTAGGGGATAAAATCTTGAAATTTTGGCTTTTCAGAATTTCATGTTTCACACTCCCTAGTTCTGAAAGTTAGTCTTGGACTTAGAATACATACTTTGGAAAGGCAGAAGCTAAAAAAAAGACGGAGGAAAAAGTCCATAGTAAGCAGTGAATATATTTGGTTTTATTGTGTTACTATTATTTTCAATGAATACTAAATGTGAAAAAGCTAGGCAGACTTCACATGCCTCACACTACCCTCTCTTTGTAGACTCAGAATCTAGGTTTTCTTAACAGTGCTTGCGTTGCCCTTAGATTTTTTCATGTCAAAATGGTATAAGAAGCATGGGTTATACACATGCATCATGTATAATTTCCTTTTTATATCATATGTATTCAACATCTTTATCCTTGTACTATTCTAATAATTTCTAATGGAAAAAAAATTAACGTTTCAGCTATATTTTTAATTCTGAGCGAAAGGAGAAGTCAACAGCAAGGTTTTAGAACTCTGCAGTAGAAGATCAAAAGCTCTTTAAAGAGTACCACCTAAGAGAGAATTTACTCTGAAGGCAAGATAGTACTCTAAATTTCGCGAGGGCTTGGCTGGGGTGTCAATCAGACATTGCAATAGTTTTGAAATGAGCTATTCCCTATAGGGAAAACTAGTTAGAGTTTAGAGACTAGAAAGGTTTAGAGAAAAAAATCTGTCTTGAGAGAGTGAGAGTGTCAGCAGTAAGATAGAAAGTAGAGGAGTCATACGGGCAATTCACCTATCTGGGAACAGAGAAGCAGAACTTCCCCATGAGTGAGGGAGAGCCAGGAGCTGTTAGTGACCCTGGCATGGGCAGTGGCTTCACTGATGGGGCACAGTCACACAGCAGCAAAGGAAGGCTTGTGTGGCAATACATTGTGCTGGTTGTCCTCTAATAATCTATCAAAGGGAATTGGAGCCAAGATGGACCCCAGAAGCCCACTAAGTGCAGCAGTAGAGAGGATCAGAGATGAGGATAACTACAGTATGGCTCAAGACAAGTCTGCCAAGGCCTACACTGAAATGGGGGCCCTGATCCCATAAGCAAGGGACTCAATGGCCAGGGCCACTAAGTCCTGTTAGTGCCCTCAGTGTCCCTATAGCTGCAGAATTTCCTTGGCACGGGCATGTACTCAGGAGATTTTTTTACATATTTTTTTCTGTAGCTGCCTTGTGAGGTTCCTTTTCTTTTTTGCAACTAAAAGCATTTCAGTGCATTGAGAAGAATTATGACAAGTATGTATCATGAAGTTTCAGAAACTCTTCATAGTTTCCTGTACTTTATCATAGACTTCCAGCTCTGTCCTATAAAGTTCAGTAGAAGAAGTGTTAGTGCCATGGCATGCAAACCATATCACAGAATTAAAAGAATTAAAGAATGGTTGAGGTTGGAAGAGTACTTTGGAGGTCATCTTGTCTTCAACACCCATGCTCCAGCAAGACCACCTAGACCTGATTCTCCAGGACTAGGTCCAGATAGCTTTTGAAGGTCTCCAAGGACAGAGACTCTACACATCTCCTTTGCACCCTCCCATAAGATATGTAGAGATGTTGGTAAGATGAGCCTTCTCTTCTCCGGGCTCTCTTAGTCCTTTCCCTTAGCTCTTTCTTCATAGGAGAGATGTTTCCAGCTCTGGAGTCCCCAGTACAGGGGAGACACAGACTTTTTGGAGCAGGTCCAGAGGAGACATCAAAAATGATCAGAGGTATGGAACCTCTCCTGTGAGAAAAGACTGACAGAGCTGGGATTACTCCACCTGGAGAAGAGAACGTTCCAGGAAGACTTTATTGAGGTTTTTCAATATTTAAAGTGATCTTATAAGAAAGGTGAAGACAGACTATTTAGAAGGGTTTAGTAGTGACTGGACAGGGCATAAGAGTTTGGACAAGGGATAAAGGAGTGTTGATTCAGACTAAAGATAAGAAAAAAATTGTTCAAGGAAGGTGGTGAAGACCTGGTAAAAGTTGTTCATTGAGGCTGCAGATGACCCATCCATGGAAAGGTCAGGTTGGGCAGGGTTTTGAGCAACTGGATCTAGGCAAGGTTCTCTGTGATCATTGCAATGGTGTTGAAAAAAATGACTTTTAAAAGTCCCTTTCTGTAGGAGTGTAGGAGAGTACCCCCTAATGACAGAGTGGCAAAGCTAGCCTTTGTCCCCCAAAAAATGAAAGAAGCCCAGAAGTTTCTCTCAACGATTAGGTGAAAAGCCACCTCATAGGACCCCAGAGGCTTCACCAAAAACTTGGGGTCATCTAATTGGATAGAAGCCAAAAAGTCCTTCCTGGCCCATCAGGTAGAAAAGAGGAGAACAAAAGAGCTGAGAGGCTTTTGTGAAGGTGTTTATACCAGGGGTAAACCGCTGTACCTGGCTTGGATTTTTCTGTTTGTTATTTTGCCTTTTATTAATCCTTT
This sequence comes from Passer domesticus, assembly GCF_036417665.1. Classification (NCBI taxonomy): domain Eukaryota; kingdom Metazoa; phylum Chordata; class Aves; order Passeriformes; family Passeridae; genus Passer; species Passer domesticus. The sequence goes on from NC_087475.1 coordinate 78,473,078, forward strand.
TTGTTTCTAACACTGCAGCAGAAGCCATCCTGCTCATTATTTTGCCTCCAAAGGTAATAGCTAAGCTATCCTTGGGTGTGTTATGTTCCCTTTTGAGGGTTCATAAGACCTGGCCTGAGAAAAAGAACCTAACACCTTTCATCCCAAACCATTCTGTGATTCTGTGATCCTGCTGAGGTCTTTATGGATTTACCAGTGCCTCCTCATTTTGTACAACCTGAAAATTTGCTGAAGGCAAATCATTAATGAAGGTGTTAAATGGGACTGACGCTAGTACTGGCCCCTGGGTTACAAGTGCAGTTACTGACCTCCAACCAGACTTTACACTGCTGACCACCACTCTCCAGGACCAGACATTCAAGCAGCTTCCAATTCATCTCACTCTCTTCTCATCCAGCCCACATAGCAAAAGCTTGTTTCTGATGCTGTTATAGGAGACACTATCTCCCTTCCTTGAAGACTGGGTAGGTAATATCACTGGTTCCTGCTCATCTACTAGGCCAGTAATTTATCCAAAATTTATCACAGAGATTTAGGAGTGATGCTTCCCTTCCTCCAGTCTTCAGGCACTTGTCCCAGTCCCGCTGGTCAATGAAAGTTTGTTAATAGCAGTTAGGCAATTTTTACATGACACACTTTCCAGACTCCTCATCACTCACAGGTGCATTGCATCATGGCCTCTGGGTTTATGCATGCACCATCCACTTGAGTGACCCTTTTGCACTAGGGCTATATCTTCCATGCTCCAGACTTTTTCCCCGGTCTCTGGGTCCTCAGAATTCTGGAAGTGGGTCTTACAAAACTGAACTGAAAAAGACACCTCCATGTTTTCTGTTGTTTTAAACTGGATGCCTCATTTGGCAGTGGACCAACATTTTCCTTCATCTAAGTTGGTAACTTAGATCATTAGAGGAGTATTTTCTTCCCTGAACATCCGCTGTGACATTCAACTCTGTGTGGGTTATGACTTCCCTAAGCATGTCTCTACATTGTCAGACAGTGTCTATATTCTGAGTTACCTGCATCCACCTTCTAGTCTAAGTTTTGCCAGAAAATACTTCTTTGTCTTAGTCTTCTGTGGTTTTTGTCTGACTTCTTGGTTGTTGGGATGTATTGTTCATTAGCTGGAGGAGATGATCCTTGAATGTCAAACAGCTTTCCTGTATCCCTTTTTCCTCTAGAGCCTTATGCCATGAAACTTTTCCAAGCAGATCTCTGACGGGAACAAAGTCAGTTCTTCTGAAATCTAATACGGAGACCTTGCTTTTTGCTCTTGTCCTTCCTCTCAGGGTTCTGCACTCTACCATCTCATGGTTGCTATACCCAGGGACAGAAAGGTCTATGATCACAGTGAGGGTCTAGAGACCAGGGAGGGTATTTCCTCTGACCAAAGCACATGGCTTGAATAACAGCAGACAAGTTTTGAAGAATTACTGGAAAAGTTCTGTATGGAGCAGAATTTAAAATTAGTTCACACATTTGGCCTACAATTAACAAGGGAAGAAACTCATTATGTTCCGATCCCAATCTTTGGTGTGTGTCTTCTATGCAAAAGCTTGGGGCTTTTTCCATTGTATTTTTTGCTTTTGGTTTGGTTGTTTGGGTTTTGTATTTTGTTTTTGGTGAATGGTTTTGTTGGGTTTGTTTGTTTTTTTTGCTTAGTTGGGGTTTTTTGTTTGGTTTTTTTTAGGTGATTTATATTTGCTGGTTTTTAGGATTTTTTTTCGTAGGGTAGTTTTGGGTTTTTTAGGTGACAAAATACATTTTCTTTTGGTTATGCAAAGGTATTTCAGAGATTAACTCTGCAGCATTTCTAAAGTTCTTTGTTCATCTGAGATCAAAAATCACCTTTAAGTGCAAGTATCAATAATTGAAAAGAAACTTAGGTACTGATAAATATTGGGGTGTGTTTTTGTTTTAATTCAGCTGAAATATAAGGACCTTTCTGATACCTGATAGAGTACATTTTCTTCTCAAAATTCACTCAGAGTTTAAAGAACATATCAGGGCAGACCTGCTGCAGATGAAAACTGCAACTTTTATTTCACACCCTGTGAGCTTTTCCATTTCATCCAACACATGTTCTTACAACGCAGATCTCATTCTATGGTTTAAACAAAGATTAACTAGAAATAAAAGAAATTATTGTAGTGAACATAGTCTTTAGTCTTGAAATCGGTCCTGATAAATGTGAGAGAGCTGTGCAGTGAATGGCAACATTAGTTTGTAGCTATCTTTTGTTAGCTCAGCTTTGCCTCAGGGTTAGCTAAAAAGAAGGAAAAGCACCAACTATTGTACAAAATAACTTTTTGTCACTCATAGACCTTCTCCCTCACCTGTTCAGTTTTTTTTTCCCACAGAATCTTTAAGGGTAAATTATTGTCACTTTTCTCTTTTTGTTTTTCCCTTTTTTCTTTATGCCCCTCTTCCCTTTCCCCAGGGGGCTGTTTCTCTGAGCAATGTGAACATGTGCCAGCTGGGACATTCAGAGCATTTCTTTGCTGCTGAGTCTGAAAACTGCTTGTGGCATTTTCACACACAAGTTTGTCCATCAAAAGGAAACTTAGATGTGTAGAGAAGGAGGTAACTGCAGAGAGCCAGAATGAGTCCCTGGTCTTTGTGAACAAGAAACTTGAGCAGCAGTTGCAAAGGAGCTGCTTGTGTGCAAGTCAATTTATACTCCAAATTGTCTTTTTAGTCAGAATTGTTTCCAATTATCTCTGTTAATTGCCAGAAATTTAAGTAACAAAAAAAAATGTTGCTCTTCTCGTCTTTTCGTCTTTCACCACTTCCAGTTTTGGAATCAAAAGTCTGCACAAAGTTATTTTCTTAAGCTGCCAGTTTACCATCTCCATTTAGCCTCATTGAGGGCTAGTGGCTTCCAAGCATAGGGTAGTTTAGCTATTCCTTGGTGGAAGTCATTCATAATTTCTCACAGGTTTAACGTTATTAATAACGGCACATGGATTAAAAAAACTGCTGTGAAAGATTAATTGAAAAGAATACTTGCAGCTAGAATTCTGAAGCGTTATTGTTGCTAGAAATCCTAAGAGTACTAACTTCTGTGTTTTTATGGAATTTTATGTAGATATGTGTATCTGTGTGTGCATAGGCAGATGTGTGTGCCTATAGACATAAAGAACATTTTCTTAAACCCCTACTCACTCTGACATACATATTCAAAATAATTTATTTTACCAAAATGTCACACGTATTCATCAAAGGTTATTCAAATATCCAACTTAGTTTGATTTGCATTTCTCAGGCTTTGACTTAGGTAATTATCAAGACATTAATATACCTGGCACTTCCAAAATATAGTGGAACACACATATTTTAGAGTCATCACAATTACTCTGTGATTTCTGCAAAATATAAAGTGATGGAAATTTTGCATTATACAATGAAATTGCACAAATTAGGAGGAAAAATTTAATTGTTATCTCAGATTGAAGTAGATATTTAGACCCTAACTAGGATTTCACATTGAATTTTCTGAAAGTATCACTAGGAAATCAGTAAATTAATCTTTGTAACTGTGAGAAATAACTGTTTCGGCAGTCAAAGTGAAAGAGGATTGTACAGTGTGATAAGGCTATGTTTTATGTGCTGTGCAATTTCACTTGTCATATAAAAGTGGTTAATATAGGTGCAGCATTGCAAGCTCAGAGCATAAGAAACTTTTTGAAGGCAACACGGATGTTGTATTGGATATTGGAGAAATGACTTTAGCAAAAGTTTGGCTTTCCATTTTCTGTTTCAGTCTCCCAAGACATTGTGAAGCCTGTATATCTGGGTTGTGGTACTCATCAGAATGAAATCCCCAACATCCAGAATTTATCAGCCCCACACAAACAAATCAATAAACAAGTAGCAAAGTTCTGACCATGGAAAAGAAACCCTTGACCTAAACTTCTTCTCTGCACAATTTGAAAGTAGAACTCCATTTTCACAACCTATTGCTCCATTTTCTTGAGAATAGTATCTGGACCCAAACACTTTAATAAAAAGAACACTTAAATAAAAAAATAATATTTTATATTATTTATTATATAAAATAATAAAAAGTTACACTTTTTAAAAACACTTCAGCTTGACAAATTGTTTTTCTTATGGATAAAATTTTAAACTTAAAAAAAAAACATGGACCAGATGGACAACATTTGAACTTGTAATGCAACACAAAGATGCCCATTGCTATCCACTCATGAAAGAGAAGACTTTCCATCTTTTGTGATCATCAATTTATTGTACGTACAAAAAAAGATTGACTATGAAATCCAGATATTTTTGGCTTTTTTAATCTTTTAGAGGAGGTTATAATTTGAATTGTCTTCTTTTCAAGTATACAGATGGGAAAATTCTTCTTGTCTTTTTAATGATTTTTCAGATTTTCTAATAATTATGGAATTCTAAGAGATTGAAGGAAAAACAAAACAAGTAAGGAAAACACAGTGCTAAAAAAGTAATCTTCACAGAGTTCTCCCCCTTCCTTTTATTTCCTACAGAAACAGAATGTCACAATCTCATTTTTTGTGCATCTGTCTACTTTTATCACTGCTTCATTTTACATCTCAGCAGGTCTGACTACCCTGAAAAATACACCTGCATAAAACCTGCAAGGAACAGAGAAAATACATAAGTAGGGGTGAAAAATGAAAAGACAGCTCCCTGCACTCTTATCACACCTTTTAGCATCTATCTGTTTGAGGTCTCCTGTGATTCATTCACCCTTTCACTATGTAAAAGGCCAAAGCTAAGCTGCAGTGATAGTAGCATCCAAGATGAATATCAAGGAGGCTGAGACTAAGAAGAGACCAACATTAAGAACACCCATGGGAATAAAGGTCACAGCAAGAGAAGGAGAGTTTAAATAGAGCAGTATGGAGCAATCAGTCAGACAAGTTCCTGCATCAGAGTGGTTTTTGAGACACAAATGATAGGAAAGGAACATATAAAGAAAAACACAAAGAAAGCATTTTGAAAATATGTTCCTCATTATTGTTATGTTTTCACACCTAGGCAAATCAAAATGTTGTTTTGTAATAAAGTCAAACAGTAGAGGAAGCTGGATTATACTTTCCTAAATATTCTTGAGCCCATTACTGAGTTCACATACCTAGACAATTTCCAATGTGTCTTCAACCAGAAGCTGCATGGCAGGAGCAGAGTAATTTCCTTCTGAGAGCTAATGACTATGTCCTGACCCTCCACAAAATTATCCTTTTTTCTACTGCCATGTGTTTTCCATTTCCTTATTGTACCAAAAATATAATTGTTGTCAGTATTCTCCATCATCAATCCTCCTTCATTAATCATCCAGTTAATGAAGAGGCATAAGACTGAGGCATCTGATACCATGCTGTGCTTCTCCAGACAGACTACCCAGGCAAGGAAAACTGGGAGGTAGTGGAAGAAAAGAAGGGGTTCCCAAAGAAGTGGTCTTTGAAGTAGGAAGGAGACCAAGAAAGAAAAAGGTGAAGACCCTGGCTAGGGGAAAGATCTTAAAAGTGGAAGGATTCTGGAGAGATGTGGGAGATGCATGGAGATGACAAATACTCCTGGGACTGACCTGTGAGTGTGCACTGAAATGATTTCTGACTGAATTTCCACCACCAGCAGCAACAACCTTGATGAGAAGTGAAGACCTAGTGAACATAGCACCAAGGATAGGAAGCCTATATGAGGTAGACAAATAGGATAAAAGCTCTCTTCTCGTTGATCCTTAAATAAATCCCAATATCCATAACCACTATGGGTTGTCTCATTTTGTCCTGCCTCTGACTATCAACACCAGAGCTGATTGATTCACAACTTGAAAAGTTATCTGTAGATTCCTTAGCAGCTGCTACTATGACTGCAATTACATTTCTCCCAAAAAATACAAAATTATCTGTAATCTCAATTTTTAATACAGCAAACTAAAAATGTTTATATATGGAAAGGTAAATTATTGCACTTTTTAACATTATTTGATATTTTTATGCGGTTCTTTTTCATAGATACATGTAATTTTTCATAATTTTTTTTACTATTATCTCCTTTTTTAACTTTACATCCTTTCCACCAGTCTGAAACCCTCCAAGACTACTTTTGGAAGCTGCCTTTTTATATGTTTCCCAGCAGGCAGGCAACTCCTGAAATCTGCAAGTGAGAGATCTTTTCAGCTAATGGCAGCACGCTGACTACCTATAGCTTTCTGACCTTGTTTCCACAGAAACCACCAGAACTTGTTAACTTTAAGCAGTCTTATTTGAATAATGGAATGTTTTTAACTTAAACAGTATCACTTTTAGGGTAGAAAATGCTGACCTTTTTTCTTTAGTTTTTCATTATGTGCCTCCAAGTAATTTTGTGTTTCTTTGTCATTCTATTTTCTTCTCTTTTTTTCCTTTTTTTGTTTGTTTTTAATGGTACAACTTGCACAGAAATTATTGAATTATTTAGATTATGTGATATGTGGTCTGCCCCTAGTAACACAGAAGTCTGAAGACTTCTTTAAAAGAGCAAGTAGATTTAAACCCAGATTCATCTATTATTGTTTTGGCATGGGCAGAAAGATGAATAATGACCTGTAGAATTATAAAAGAGAACAATGGAATGGACACCCAAGACTCAGTAACATAATTGGTTATTGAGGATAAACACATTATGCAATATCTCCAATAAACTGAAACCTCTCTATATGAAAGTACATTTTCCCCCAAGCACCTCTGCATGGATATTTTGGGATCTCACTTCTAGAATGGCCTGATACTTTCGCAATTTTTAACTTAAATTTATGAATGTATGGGCCTATTTGTTCTCTTGAATATTGCATCTTCTGGGTTTTGTAAGTTAACATTTCTTGGTGTTGTTTATTTGTTTAGGTTTTTGGGGTTTTTTAGAGTATTTTTGGTTCTTTGTTTGTTTGGGTTGTTTCAGGTTTGTTTTTTGGTTTTGTTTTTTTTTGTATTTTTGGGGGGAGGGGGATGGTGTTTGGTTTCATTTTCTTTGGTTTTTTTCTCAGCAGAAGCCACACAGTTTAGTTACTGCATTTGAAATAGGATTACACTTCACATGCAAGTACATACACTTACCTCTAGCAAAAGACCTGTCCTGTGCTGTCTGTGACCCTGTCTCATTTCTCAACAGATTGTTCTTGTACCTTCATTTCCCATTCCCACCTTTCTCCTTTCTCTCTCCCATCTACATATTTTATAAAGAGTTGTCTACGGTGTCAAAGCAATTAACACAACTCAAATAATGCCTTTATTGCCATTACAAAGGACTTGTCCAGTCAAAGAGTAGATAGTGCTCCAGTAATGTTGCAAGAAGACAGAGAATTTGGAAATACTGGTATTTTATTTATTTCTCTTGGCACACAGTTGCCTTCTTAGGTGGACACTGATGATACCCTCTCCACATTTGTCATTCATTTTAGCAAAACAACTAAATTACTTGGATTCCGTCTCATAATAGAGACACCCCATTTGTCTTCTCCTAATAACCTTATCTGTTCTAGTTAGATTCATCTTCTGTAAGGCAAATGGGTTCAGAACTACACCTATCTTGAAAATGACATGCAACAAACAATTTTAGTAATCTTGACCTTTACTGGCTATCACAAGTGAGGTCTTTTGTCTTGTGTGCACCGTTTTCATGCATAAAATGTATGGTTAACTCTAACAGGTGATTTTCTTCTTTACAAATTTCCAGTTAAGATATCACCTTTTATGGAAGTTGCTATTATTAGATCCCAAGTAGATAAGCTTACATTCTGCACTGTAGCACACCATAAAGTTTTCAGAATTTCAATTATTCAGTTCTTCTAATATACTCTTATGATTTCCCTCTGGATCAATGATGTATCTTCAACAACTACAGTTTTTGCATTGCTATTTTTATTTTTTTTGCCAATGTTCTTAATTACAATATTACCATTAATAGCATTGGCCAAAAGAAAATAACAGATACTATTCTCAGACAAGGTAACCTCACCTCAATTCACTAGAAAATATTGAATGTGAATCAAATAAAAGCATTTGAGACTTATTAACATATAAATGAGAAGCAGAGAAATGTAAGCATACCACACTGTGTCTTGCTGAAAGGCATGACTACCACGACTTATAAAATGTAAAGAGTGATGACATTTAACAGTGTCTGTTGGGGCTCTTAGGCTTTGGTGATTACTAAGGAGAATTTGGATCACCTTTAACACAGCCTATGAGTCTATATTAAAACAAACAGGATAATAAAACAGAATAAAAAAGCTGTAATGAAAGATCTATGTGTTTTAAGCTGCAACTGCTTTAACAGTGATATAAGAGGTAAGTAGTAAATTCTGAGGTTAACACTGCAAGCCACAACAGGATTCAAGATAGGGGAAAAATCAATACAAAGTATAATATCTTATTTTTTATAATGGCAAATAATTCATATTGAATTAGTTCAGTAAAATACTACGTTAGGCACCTCCACTGCAGTCTTACCTTATAGTAGGATAGCCAGTGCTTTCATCATATTCTAGTGAGCTTCACAGAGATTGCATTTCCCTTGATATAATGCACATTTCCAAGTTCTACTGATCCAGTGGGGGCTTTTAGAGCACACATAAGTTTCAGGGACTACATCCATGCCAGTTAAATAAACTATGACCAGGAACGTTCCTGGGCATTGAGGATGACCAATAAAGAAAGGTCAGTGTGGGTGTAATAGCAAATTCTTTCACTCCCCAAGTAGGCTGTGTGCCTACTAACTATCCTATTGAGGGTGATCCTTGAGATGTTTTACCTGTCACAGGTGACTGGAAATTGTTTGAAAAAGTGATGGATTGTATGAACCAAATACATGCTGGACTATGGCCAAGCAAACCACAAGCCTGGGTAGCAATTTTCTTAACTGCAAGGATGCCCCCACATTAATTTCCTAGATGAGATGCAGCACAAGTCTGCTGTAGCCCATGGTGAACTTGTGTGAGGTTCTCCACATGCTTTGGGGAGATCATGGCCACAAAGATGACACATAAGAGAGACTACATCATTTCTAAGTTCCCATCATGTTGCAGCCATGCCTGGGCTCATGATGGTTCTGCTGTTTCTGATGCCTGCCCAGGGGTTGATGTCTTGTCCCCATGGAGATGCCTGAGGACTGTGGCTGGAGTCATCACTCTGGACTAGGATCTGTTCCAGACCCTGTGATGATGATGCCCTAACTGTGACTCAGAAGAGTAAAATAAATGTTTCAAATTTAGGGAAAATTTATTTAGCTCTGAAATGGAGACACAAAGTCACTGCATTTCTGAGTCAATTTCTAAACTTATTTGAAGCAGTCAGCATTTCAAATTTCCATCTTGCTTTGCGGTTCAGATGAGAAGTTTCCTACACAAAGAAAAATGCCTTTTTTCTCAGTTCTATCTATAACTAAGTCTTAAAAGGCCAGAGAATAAAAGGAAAATGTTTATCTATGGTAAGAAAGGAAATTCAGTAAAAAAAACCCCAAAACATTAAAAAAAGTGGCTAAAAAGATTCTTGAAGGATAGCAGTTGAGTCATTTCCAAACTATATTTTTTATTCTGATTCAATTCCCTATAACTGGTATATAACCCCAGCCTTTTCTTAGCCACTCCTCCACACATACTCTTAGAGATCTTTGTGAGTTTGCTTAGTTTCTTCACAGCTACAATCCTGCAGGTAACTTTCTAGTAAAATACAGTGAAAATTAATATTAATGTAATGCAAATATTCTGTCTACTGATAGCAAATTTAATTGGACTTACATATATGCAGTGAAAAGTAAAAGAAAAAAAAATATATATTCTTAAATTAATTCATATCAATTAAAAAGGGATATATACTCAGAGAATCCAAAATTTTCCCATGAATACCAAATTAAGAAATGTATTTTGAATGACAGAGTGTAAAAGTCTTGCTACATGAAAAACTCTTTTGATGTCGTTTCCATGTAGCTTGACTGCAAAAATGTTCTCTTTCCAGGATGGCTTGTACCCCTCTTTTTTCTTTTCCTCAAAGGTGGAGTTTGGAGAATTGCAAAAGAATTGCTCTCAGGTTTCTGCCAAGGAGATGCAAATGAGCCTTCAAGACCCCCCATTGCTAGGTTCTGCATACATGTGTAGTAAGGGTTTAAACTACAAGGGCTTGACCCTGCAAATACTTCCACAGCTGCTGCTTAACTTTGTGAATTTAAATAGATTCTTTGAATTAGCTGGTAAAGTCAGGCAGGTGGGTAAAAGGTAGGATTGAAGCCTGGTGTAGACCACTCAGGGAAGCAAAAAGGAATATGGAGACAAAGATGTGCAACTTGATAAGATGTTATTATGCAATTTAGTTACTAAGCTACTATTTTGATGTTAAATTCTTTGCTACAGAGATTGTGTTCTTATCTTATGTCTGCCACTTTCTGGTCTGTAACAGGAATTATTCATACAAAGAAACCGTTTATTCAAAGAAGCCTTTATATTTCCTCTGTAAAGAAATATTTTTGAGTCAAACTGTGTCTTGGTTTTCTCAAATATAACATTCTGTTCTCTTGCCAGACAATATAAAATCTACACTGTTTAAAAGTGTTTTTGCCCATTTAAAGAGTATACCTATAAATGCATATAACAAGCAGTGTGCTTTATGAAAGTAAAGATTTATTTAATGAAGGACAATTTAAAATAGCAAATAAGACTCATATTGTGAAGATTAAATTGCTAAAATTAAAGTGAGGGTCAAGATTGGAAACCTTGTCATTAGGAAATAATATATTATTGCAATGGAGCATTGTTTAATTATCTATAACAAAACCTGGATTTTTTCAGAACAAATTGTTTTAGACATGAACTAAGTGCAATTCTGTCTTATATACAAAAGTTAGTTTTGCAAGTCAAAATGCTCAGAGTTCTGTCTTCATACAATAAAGTTTCTGACCTCTACAATATTCTGATTTGGATGAAATAATGTCTTTTCAATGAAATACATTTAATTTTTTATAAAACTATTTCTAAGAATTTTATTCCTTCAATTTTCCTGCTCAATAAAATTGTTTTCTGCAGGGAAGAAAGGCAAAATTCTATTTATACCTTCAAACAAAGAAAAATGTTGTAGATCTTATTATACATAATTCTTGTATTATCTTCATAGAACTTTTGTTCTTCAGGTACTAGAAAGTAACTTTTAGTTCATGTAGTCTGGCATGCTGTTGAGAAGATTTTCTTCGGTGGTAATAAGGCCATTGATGCCTTATAATCCTATATTTTCTTTCATTTGTATTTTTGGTGTGTCAAAAAATTTCTCTTGTCTTATGTTACTGACACGTTGCATCATCTACTAGTGAAAGTCCATATAAAATAAATTCTATCAGTCCAATTCATACACGTGCACTTTTGAAAATTACCAGGATAACATAAATCACCTTACCTTAGATGACAATCTAGTACCTCTTATTTATATAATGTTTATAATTTTTTAGGCAGAATTCTTCCCCAGAGGAAGGAAACTTCTAAGAAGTTATTCTGCATTAAACATCACAAAAAATGGCAGCTACTAGTACATATGCAGCAGTTGCCTGATGCTACTGAAACAGATGAAACATTTAAAGAATGACACGTTCTCAGAATCTGCAGTTTAGATGTGTAAAAGCATGTATGGTAAAGGGAAATACAAGAAATTATGTGAAAAACTTTTGTGTGTACAGTTTTGGTTCTCCCAGAAAAAAGAACCTGTATCAGTATGGCAGTGATATTTATTTCTACATAGTCAAGCAGCAGCTAGTTTGCGATATACACTGCAGCTGTCAGAAAGCTGATAAAACCAGAAATTCTTTCCTTGTTTCATAGTACTTTGAGATTTATTAATGTTTTGGGGGGGATTAAGACAATACAAAAGCAGTTTGTTTAGAAAAAACATGTGTTATGAATAAGTAATTTCAGTCCCAGACACATTCTTTTCCTAAATAGAAAAAGGTATTTTTTTGAAAAGTAGAACAATTTCAAGAGTTGAAGATTTCTCTTTGCATTAAGAGGATAAGATTTAAATTCTTGTTCTTTTGACTTTGTTGTGGGATTTGAACCTGGAGGTTTTATGTGCTATGTGATGCTCAGTCCTCCTGTGTGGATATATGGTTCCTTACCAGCAAAACAAATTTTGAGTTATGTTTCTATTTTTGTCAGTTGAATATATTCACAGAGTTCCTATGATTAGGAATCAGCAAGAACTCTAAAATGGACCTTTCAGGGTCCATAGAAACCCCAACCACTAATTATATCTGTTAGCTAGTTGAAGACACAATATTTTAATTTACTTCTGATTTTAAAGAATCCCAAGCCCATTAAAAAAATACTTTTTTTTCCATGAACAAAAGTAAACAACAAACTACCTGAAGTTTTGGTGAAAATGTTGGTTTTTTTTTTTCTGGCCTCTCGTACAGTCAGTGATTAGATGCTTCAAATAAATATATGCAAGCTCCTTTTTTTTTATTGTTTTTTGGTTTTTGGGGTTTTTTTTTGGGATGTACTGGTTTACATCATTAGCTTTTCATTTGTTCATCAAATGGGTTCTTGGGTATCAAGTCACAGTTCTAGAGTTGGCCAGTGTCATATATTACCTATGTAGACTTATTTTGCATTCAGGACATGGAGAAATACTGATTGTTATGAATCATACATAAAGATGAAAGGCATAAATATTTAACACATAAGGCTAGAAAAAAGTAAGAATAAGACAAATAAAGGTCTAAGGGTTGCAGTCAGAATGTATCTGAAAATAAGATGAATTCTTCAAAGAGGATGTAGAACAAAATAACATCTACACAGGTCAAACTAACATTAAATTGGGTTAGCAATAGAAAGCAATGCAACAATGGAAGCCTTGGCTATTATGAAAATGTTATGCTAGGTCCTGAGGGTGCAATCATTTTTCTGATTCTGAAGGAAAATAAGGAATAAAGATGTCAGCCCCTTCGTGAGGAGAGATATAGGACAACATGAGGGGTGGTCTCAGATCATTGCCATGTGGCTCCTTTCCTGCAAAATGCCCAGAGCTGAGGAGAACTGATTTTGTTCTAAGCTGACTGTACCTTCATTGTAGTCAAGGAGAAATCTGCATAGCAATACCACAGCTCAGAAAAAGCCAGGTACTGAAGGACGAAATCCCTTCAGGAATAGCATAATCTCATATTGGTTCTCTTCCTCCTCCCCTTCCTGTATGTAAAAACTTCAAGCTCTGTGTTTTCTTTTACAAAGAACAAGCAAACACTTTGTGCAAAATTGAGCTGTTTTTTGGCAAACCAAGTACACAGAATAAAACTAGGTAGATCAACCCCCTGAGTGAATATTAAGGTAGAAAAGCACATGCAGTGCTGATGTTGAGACAGAAAGTAAAAGCAAAACTGTCACAAGCCTTCATCCAAAAATTGAGGGGGTGAGTCACAGGAAAGGAAGGTCATTGTGTTGACATTTGGTGGAGTAGAGGAGAAAGAGATGAAAAGTCATTTACTTTCTCAACCAAAACACAAAAGCTAAAGTCTGGAAAAGAAAGTAAGAAAGAGGGTACTGTGTGCAACCTTTATTAAGAAACTGTTTAGGCTTTTCTTGTGGGCTAAAGAAGCTGTGGTTATTTCACAGCTCTGCACTAACTCTGCAGACAACTGAAAACTGAAAGAAAAGCTGCCAAAGTTACCTTAATTAGGCTGTGAAGTACAAGTGGGCACAAGGCACAGCTTTTAGAAATGAGTAGAAAGAGAAAAAGTGGCATTAGGCCTAGCATAAAGTGTAAGATTTTCTTTAGAGGAGATGCTCTAAAATATTATTGCTCAAGACCTGTGTAGAATGTTCATGTTCATCTGTGTGGCGAGAGTTTTCTTTATATCTTTAATTAAAATTGTTTTTTAAACAGCTTTATTCCCTTTTGTGAGTGTGAAAAATTATCTCCCACAACACCAGGAATTTCAGTATAATCCTCCCAAGAGTTTTTGTAGTGGTCTCTTTAAATATTAATCAACTCATTGTTGTCAATCAGGACCTGTCAGAAATGTTGCAGTTGGAAAACCTGGCATATAAAATAAGTGCCTTTGGTACAAATAGAAACCAAGACAAGATCTCTTGAGTTCCAATCTTAACTTTAAGTTCAAGACTCCCAGGTGCCTCATATTTTGCAGAAGTTTACCTAATTAGCAGGAACTAGCCATTACAATCTATGTTAAATCTAGCACCTGATGACATTTAACTTGTGAATATCTACACCATTATATGTTTGCATTTCTGGAGTACTTGCATTACTTCACCAGAATTGGTGCACAATGGTGAAAAGACATCAGTGTTTAAAAAGGCTTAAAGTCCATTAATTCAAATGAGACCAACTCCTTTTTCTATAAACAAATCCATAAATGAGAAGAACTTGACAAAAGTACCACTGAGGCTTAATTATATTTTTGGACACTACAGTATGTAAAGAACATTGACAATTTTCCATTTTTAATGAAAAATAGCCAGGTTTTCTGCCAGGGACAGTGAGCTCACTACACTTAATTAGCTAGTAAGTCCTGTGGTGATGGTTTTTCCTTTAATGAAATGTTGTTTCTATGAGTTGCTCCATCATTCCTATCAAAAAGTGCAGAGAAAAAGGGTGCAAGAGTGACTTTAGGTAATACTTCAATTCTTTAAATCCTAAATCTGGGATTATATTTGGGTTTTTTTTTTTCTTTGCCTTCTCTTGTAACTACTGGTATTGAAGAATAATCCCTAAGGTGGAGAAATGAGAGTTTTGCTTGGCAAATATAGTTAATTGAAAAGAACTTAATTTCAGCCAACTTCTGCTCAGCTGATGGCTGTTTTTCACTGGAATTCACTTAGATTTTTTTGCAGGTCTAGGACTTGGAAAAATTATGGGACCTTGGATCAAGGCAGATATTCCTGAAAATTCCAGTTTTTGAAATATCACAAAATAGTTAATTGGTTGTCCTTAAAATTATACCTGGTTTATATATAATTTTGAGAGGGGGAATATAGTTTATTTGTATAATTATTAAATAAAATAAACTGCTGCTATGTCAGTCTGAGGTTGATTAATTTGTCTCTAAAATACTAAAAGAATTTTTCCTTCAATTTAAAAACTTAAAAACCATATTTCAAAACAAACTTAAAATATTACATTAGAAATGTCAAAATGATATTTGGATCCATATATTTTTTTTAAAAAAGTATATTTTAAAAATTTGAAAATCCTTTTTTTTCTTATAAATATCCTAATAATTTCTATCACTATAAAATTAATTTTAGGGACCAAATTGCCAATAACTGAAAAATACATCTAGCTCTGTGGAGAGGACAAGGAGCCTTCACAGAAGCAGGATTCTATATTCTTTTTTTTTTAGGCTACTCGTACTGTAAATATCTATTAATTTAAAAATTCTTTCTTTTTTTCCCCTGTCTCTCTCTGTTCCACTGAGATTTTCCAGATGGTACTTCATTTGTTAGGAAACAGAGAGCATAGTTCTGTGTTTCATATAACTCTTTTTGGGCTTTTTTTGGTAGCAGTGTTCCAGATCAATGACATCCTTACAAAGAAACTAAGAGACCAACAACCCCTTAACCTGTGCTTGCATGGTCACCCAGTGCTTGCCATCATCTTTAGATGTTTAACACAGAGCACATTATCACTGTACTCACTGCTATGAGGAGCCCAAAAGCTGACTCCAAGGACAGAAGGACTAATCCTGCCCAATGAACAGATTTTCTTCTAAATGTTCTAATGTGGGAGAGCACCCAGTTCCTACCCAGTCTTACCAAGATTTAAATTGTGGTTATAAACTTCTCTGTTTCAACTTTAAGCATTCTCAATAATCTCCTGCAGAGCCAACAAATCTGTTTTATCCATCATTTCTGCCTTGCAAAAAGATCACTAAATCACTGTATGGAAACTTAACTGCTGGTATACTCTCCCTTGCTCCTTCGACACCAAGTATTTAAAAATAATTGTAACAACTATGGACTGCCCTAGTTTGTGGTATAGTCTCTGTCTTCAGTCAGTCTGAATTATTTTCACCATTATTATTTCCAAGATGGAAACAATATATTTTTTTTTTTTTACTTTTCAGCCTTGCAGTTCTGTCTAGTATAAATGCAAGGGGAGAAAAAGTTATTAAGGATTAATTCTGAGAAATGGTAAATTGAATTATTGATTGAAAGGTTTCCTGATACTTTGCCTGATCCGAGAAAAACATAATTTGTCGACTCTTGAAAAGCTTAGAAGTCCCTTTCCATTACATAAAAGAAAAGTGTAAATAGGTGTAAATATCCTAAAAGAATATTTCATTTTATCATGTGTAATTACATGATTGTGTGACATGTATAGCCCTGTGGAACTGTCCATTATTAGCATCCAGTGTAGCCTTCCATAATGAACTCTTAAAGAAAATAAAGAACTTTGCTCTATTAAGCAAATACCTTTCATAACACCTAAAATAAAAGCAAAAGGGATCTTATCATACATTGTTTAATTCTTGTTGATATTCAGATTCCCAGGCCATAAAATTTGCTGAAGAATATGTTCCTTTGCAGGAAATTATGCTGAAACATAACTCCAAGTAAAAAAGTAAATATTACTAATACCTTGATATGAAAGGGAAGCTATTGAACAAATCTACTCATTTTCATAATTCACTTGCAATAACTCTATCTAACTGAATCTCATTGATGTCAACAGGGAACTGCAGTCTATCAGAGAAACCATCCTTTAAATCTCCTGTAAGAGCACATGTACTGCTTAGAACTTCACAGAGATTTGCTTGTGAGATGCCATGATTGATACAAGATGCAGAAAGGTGATAAATGCAAGAAACAGAAAAATTAATGAAATATCTTCAAAAAGCAAACTCGTACAACATGAATATTATCTTTCCAGCTGTGAGTTCAGCAGAAAATTCTACAGGAATTATTTTCAGCCCTGGATAGAGTAATTACATAGATGACACACCAAGGAAGCTCCCCAGCAGTCCACACATCAGGGCTTAGACTGAGCTTAGCATGAGCAGGGTTCTCCACATGGTTCCCCTCTGCTTAGTACTGCTCACTGCTTTGCCTCTTGACTGTCTGATGAACTCATGCATATTCCATGAGAGATTAAGTTTTAAAACAAAGAGAACAAGACTGTTCTTAAGGATAAGCCTAAGATTTTTAGAAGAATAATTGGCTACAACCAACCTGTAGATGGACCCTAGAAAATAAGTTTATACTACATCTGCCTTATTATTTTAAATACCTGAAGTTAAGTAATATAAAACGTTAAAAAAGGGGAGGTAATAGATTGATTTTGGAGAATAAAATCCCTCTTGGATCAGTATGTTAAGACTGAGTTGATTTAAGCTGATCTGTTTCTATACCAATCGACCTCAGCACAATACTCATGCAATAGACAAAGCCAGACAAAGGCTGAACTGTGTCATGTGTTTGACAGAAGCATTATACCTTTATGAAGTGTATTTCTAGGAGTACTAGATGAAGTCTGAGATATAAGAATACTAATTACCCTACAGAAAATGCGTGACAAGTGCAGCTGACAGGAAAACCATTTGCTTTATTTTTCTTTCCTAGGGAATTCAAACATTTTCTTATTCTGTTGAAGGATATAGTTGGAGATGAGAAACTAGATGTGGTGTTAAAGAAATGTGATTGTGAGAGGGACATGGTTTAACCATACCCATCAGCTCAGCCCCAGACACCTGCTTACTCACTGCCTCAGTGATGGCAGAGAGAATCCAAAGCGTAAAAGTAAGAAAAAAAAAATTAATTCACCATTTCTCAGTGATGTTCAGCCATTCCCAAGAAAGCAGGGCTCCATCACGTTACTCAGGAAGACAAAATACTTATCTCACAATATACTCTCTTCTGCCTCTTCCATCAACTTTTTACTGCTGATCATGATGCCATAGGATGTGGAATATTATTTGAGTGACTTGAGGTCAGCTGTCCTAGCTGTGTTCCCTTCCAACTCTTTGTGCACCCACAGGTTCCTCACTGGTACAGTGGGCTGAGGAGCAGAAGAGACCTTGACAATGTGTTAGAGCTCTCAGCAGTCAGAAAACATTTCTGCATTAGCAACACAGTTTCCAGTATGAGTCCGAAACACAGCCACATGCAAGCTACTGAGAGGAAAATTAACTCTATCCCAGGCAAAGCCAGCACTAGGGAATAGCTGCACAGCTCTCCTGAGACGCCTGCCCTCTGTCTCACAGAACTGTTACATGGGATACGCTCACTCTGCCAAAGTTCATACCTTAGTCCTAAATACTGAGCCCTTGGGGACTGCGCTTCAGATTGCTGTTGCTTTGTTATTCTTTCCGGGGTTTCTTTCCACAGAGTCAGAAATGAGATCAGGGTGGAGCTGCAAGTCCCAGAGCTTCTGTCTTTTGCCAAGGCTGCCTGTCCTGAAAATCATCCTCTCCAGCCTCTGCTTCCAGGCTTCCTGTACATTATGCAGGATACAGAGGTACTCTTCTTGCCCACAATTTGAAGGAAAACCTTCAAAATTGTGAATTAGACATTTACAGGTTCCATGATAAGAACTGGTTTATTGTCAGAGTCAGGTTCGATCTCCCAAATGTATCAGGTACAGACACAAATGTTGAGAATGCAGGCAAGCGTGCTTAGCATAAGTACATTAAGTGTCCCAGAGCTGCTGCACGAGGAATAATATGCCAGGAATCTGGACAGAGTAATGTGGAGCTTTCCCGAGCTTTCAGTGTAGGTTTGCTTGCTGAAAGCTCAGGAGGGTTTCAGTGAAATATTTTACACTCCACCAATTCATATTTTCCAATGAAACACTGTTTCATCACAAATTATCATTGTGGTCCTTGTAGTGTATGATCTCCTTATACTGCTGTCTCAGCTTTAACTGGTGAATAGATAGAGAGGAGAGAGGTAAAAAGTCTCCAATGTCAGGATGAAGTTTTAATTTTTTTTTTTTTTTTGTGACATTGAGGGCTGTGTTATGCTAGACTCTGCCCTTGGGCTTTTCATTATCAGCCCCAGTGACTGCCACTCCCTGAGTGCTAGTGCTGCTACTTTGAAAAGAAGTAAGGCTCCATTTCATTTTTTGTTGAATTCACACCTGGCCATAGTAGGCTTAATGCCTGCCACAGGAGTCAGTACCACTGTGATAAAATGTATCCACCTAAATGGATGTGCTTGAATGTACAGGCAAGAGTAGCATTTTTTTTCTCTTAACTGTGATTTTTTTTTTTTTTTTTTTTTTTTTGTGTTGTCTTTTAAAATGTAGTATCTGCAGAATGAGTGCTTTCTCCCAGTTTGAATTTTGTTGTCTGCAGCACAAAGTTGCACAGTCTGACATTTGTGGGCTGTTCACACCACATACTGTTTTCAATTGCTTATGTTGCCATCTTTTCGGGCTTCTGTGCTTTTTGCTTTTTATGGCTTCAGGGACTGTTCTAATAGCATCCTTATTATCTTCCATTATTGTCAGGAAAAGGTAGTTGCAGAACTTTGCCCATCATCCCACAGGAAAGGCAGGACTCTTAGCGGTATAGAGAGTTGGAAAATTTTAGAACAGATGTGCAAAACAAGCCTAAAATTCAGCTATAAATTTTCTTCTGGTGTTTCGGTACCTTTGTTTATATCCTAGTAAAAACCTGAAAGGATAATGTTGGACTAAGAAAACAAGTGCAACTTGAAGGTCTAGAGTAGTTTCTCTATGAACACATCTTCAGGGATATGTGTGCCTTCCCCAGCTAATATGGGTAGATTTGCATTTCACTATTCTAAAGCTTGAATTTATTTTCACATTACGGAGCAGCTCTAACACTGTGTATACTCTCAGCCCATGGCACAGAAAGGTCATTCAAGTTAGGCAAGCTATCAATGAAAAAAGGTGAAGATGAACTGCATTACTGTGCACTTGCCATAGTGCATAAAGAGACAGGTACTTGTAACCTGGTATATGAAAAATTGCTAAACTGTAGTAATTTGAAAATGTATTGAAGTCCCCAGAGTTGAGGACATTTCAGTACCCCTGGTTTATGGTTGAGGCACTTCAGGCTCCTTAGCCCAGATGAAAAAGTGGGCAATTTAATGTCATGATACTATACCAGCTCCTAGTTCCCTTTTAAAACAATGCTTATCATCTATAAGATTAAGCTCCATTGGTAAATAGAAAAGGAAAGTTTATTTTATTAATAATTTATTTGTAAAAGAAAATATTTGATTTTTCTAAAAATATTTTGCTGTGACTTCACTTCTTATTGAAATACATCCTAACATCATGATTTTTTGTTTCTAGCAAAAGAGATTGACTTCTAGGATTTTCTTTAATCTTTAATTGGAGTCATAGCGATTGAGCACCATGTTGAAGGCAAAAAGTAATTTCAAAACTAATCAGAACAGTTTAAAATCAAAATACAGTTCTGTATTTTCTGTATCTAAACAAAAATGAATAAATGTAGTACATCCACCCCTTCTCTACCCTGATCAATTAAAATGGGAATATGGAGATGTCAATATTCTGGCAGAAGAAATTACCATTCAAAATTTCTGGGTTTAAATTGATAAGAATTAGTCCCCATTTCAGGATCCCTGTTCCTCTCAATACAGACTTATTTAGATGTGGTTTTCCTTTTCTTCCTTTTAACCATCAGGCGGTAAAAAAAGCCAGGCACTGTATAAGAATTTTAGGACTCAAACAGCTGAGAATGTGTATAAAATCAGATTCAAAACTCATAAAGAACTGAAAATTAAATAAAAAATCTAGATTTTAATAAATATGTTCCAAAAATGCAAGGGAGAGAGCTGCTTGTAATTTTACCACCTTTGTAACAGTGTAACTTCATTGCCCTAAGATTAACAATGGGAGAAAGTAGACAAAAGCTACTCCTCTTGTATTATGAAGAAAATATATTTTTATCATCAAAAATCATCCAGATGTGCAGAAGTTATTTAGGACTCTACATTCCTTTTACTCTCAATTTACATCAGTACTTAGCAAGCCAAGAGTTTATATTTTAAGAAACATAGATTTGTTAATCAGTTGGACATCTTTAATATTTTTATCCTGTGTATACTCTGTTCCTCATGACCACACATTAAGAGGTTCATTCTTCACTATCTCTCAGTCACTACAGAGAGTACTCCATATGAGTCACTAAAATTGCCTTTGAACAACACAGGTCTCAGCTTGATTACTTAGGCAAAGCAGTTCTCTTCCTATTAAAAAAAAAAAAAAAAAACCAAAAAAAACCAAACTCAGTCTGTTTCTTTTTTCCCCTTCTGTTCAGACAAGTACTTCAAACCTCCAATCATAAAAGATTTAATCACATTTTTTGCCTTTTCCAAAACTTGGATGCAGAGCATGAATTCAGTATACACAGCAGAGCTACTTTTCAGTGCAGCTCTGAAATGGTACATACATCTTTCCCTCAGGTTGTCCCCCTGAACATTTCTTTCACAGTGTATGTTTGCATGACTGTGGATCCTCTCCTATAAATATTGCCCCCTCCAATGTGATACTTGATCTTTGTGCTGATTTGGATGTCCTTATGTTATGCATGATAAATTACCAAGCAAGCCAAAACTTTTCCTGAGCATTTAGAGAGGAAAAAGCTAAAGGAAGGAAAAGCGAAGGTCTGCAATAAGTCTTAGGAAGAGCCTGACAGAGTCCAAGACTGTAACATAAAACTAAAACTCTCCAGAGGGAAAAAAAAATGGTAGAAGGAAAGGCAGGAAGGCATAAGTAAAGGAAAGCATTATGAAGACTGTAAATCAAATTTAAGTCAAGATACCAGTGATGCCTTTATAAGGCCAGTTCTCATTATGGCCAGAGTTGTCAAGAAAAGTGTAATTTTTCTTCCTTGCTTCCAGTTTGTATCAGAAAGCAGAGGAAAGAGGGGTAATTTCCTCACCTGATCTGAAACTATTCTTTATTATTATATTTATAAATCAATTACAGAAGTAGGAAAGGGGTCACATGATATTCTTCATCTATAAAAATAGCTCTAATGTGTTTACAGCATGTATACGAAGAAACAGCTTCCTTCCATTTACCGACAACAGAGTCATGTAGCAGCCTCTTGTCTTGGTGAACAAATAACAAAACTCAAAAATACAGCTTATTAT
The DNA here is from genome assembly GCF_036417665.1 of Passer domesticus. Lineage (NCBI taxonomy): Eukaryota > Metazoa > Chordata > Aves > Passeriformes > Passeridae > Passer > Passer domesticus. The sequence continues at coordinate 78,495,180 of NC_087475.1, forward strand.
TTATACAAGAAAGAAGACCTAGATGAAAAAGTATCATCCTCAATGTCAGCAGCTGGGTTGCAATCTCAGCTTCTCTAATACAGATACAGTAAGAATTGCTATTCTTGTCACATTTGTAGTTGTGCAGAAATTCTAAAAGACTTACAAGAATGCATCACAACCACCCTCACACAGCCTACTGCAATATTTTCTTGAAAAAAAACTGTAGAACTACTGGTCATATTTTGAAGGAAAGTTGTTTTTTGGGCGTTTTTTCTGGTTGAAAAATGTCATTTCATTGAATGCAATACTTTTTAAGGAAATATATTTGATAAATTTCTAGCTAAAGAAAACAAAACAAAACTTCAAAACTTAACAGCAAAAACTTAAAATATCTTGTTTAAAGGTTTTGAAAATGAAAAAAAAATTAGTTTCAAAATGCATAGCATAATTTGAAAAAGATAAGGAATTTGATGGCATGACAGCAGCTGAACTAGAATATTCTTTTAATTACTAGTTGGTAAATATGTATATCTATTTCTATATAGTTTCTTGAGAGAATTAAAGGCATTAAGATGTAAAGACTCAGGGAGGGGCAGAGATAGAAACAGAGGCAGATGTAGAAAGACAGAATAGGAGGGAAAATATAACATCCTGAATATTTTTCCAAGACAGAACAATTATCTCTGTTTCTGGACAGCTCTTGAAGTGATACATGCTTCTGTGCCCCAGACATGAGGCATTTCTGGGTCTTGAAGAAAATATATTTGAATTGAACTGTTGAGAAGAAATGTTTCCACGAATATAAAGGAAGTTGACATTGTCTACAACATACAGTTAACAGTCATTCTGTACTTGTCCCTGAAAGTGAAACAGAGCTGGGATAAGTTTGGTAGGTGGTCACAGCAGGCTGAAGGAAGGAGGCTGCCCATGAGCATGACATAATACAGAAACTACTGCTGGGAATCTGATGAGAGTGGGAATATATAGCCACATGGCTTCTTTCCTGAATACATTTCCACACAACATAATGACAGTGAAGAATTTGTCTGGTTTGTATTTGCTGCAACCAGAAGCCAACACTTTGTCCCAAAACTAATATTTTTTGCCTAAATCCAGTCTACCAAACCTGGATGTTGAGTTTTAGGACTATAAAGAGTGCTCTATCAACAGCCTAAACTGTTAAAATGGCCTTGAATAGATATGACAAGGACTGGAGTGTTAACCTAAATGTTAGTGTGCTTGTGTGTGTGTAAGGATGGAGAGAATTAGGGTCTGGTTTCTCATTGTAAACAGACAAGTCTCAGAGTAGTTTCCCAAGGGAGATATTTGTTAAGTACCTGACTTCTGAGGTAATTGCATCCAATTGTATCCAATTGTATGTACATTCCAATTGTACTTCAAAAATACTCTGTGACAAAGACAATTTATGTGAAGAACAGCAATTTGTAGCAGTGACAGAGAAGTCATAGTCCTCCTCACTTAGCTCTGTGCTGTATTTTAATTTTTGACTGTGGCCAGGGTTACTGTTCAGGATGTCACTCTGAGGTTTTTGTAGTCAGAGACACTCTGACCCCTCTCCTTGAACCTCTGTTATTGGCATAAGTAAATTTGTGGAGTCCTTGGCAGAGAGGCTTCAGGAAAGCACAACATTCAAAACAGTGCAAACCCAAAATGTTTTCCCAGTGAGCTAGTTCTGAATAAATAAAGGAATGCTGTATTAAAAGTTGTATATAAAAGTGTATTAAATGAAGATAAAACTCACACATTATCAAATTTAATCACATCAACTAAATTAAGGAAAATCAAATTTAGGTGACTGTCTTCAGAGGCCAGTCCCCTCTGGCTCCTTTTGTCCTTCAGTAGAGAGAGATTGACACGTCCAGAGAGAGAGAGCCTGCTGAAGGCAGAGCTTAGCTCTCACTCTCTCTGTTCAAAAGATAGAAAACCCAGCAATTAACCTGCCCTAGTTACATGGAATTAATCCAGGATGAGCCATCTACTTTTTTTTCCATGAATAATAAAGGGTATTCAGAGAAGGCAGTTTCTTAATTGGACCACTAAATTAGATACTAAAATGAAAGCAGAATAAAAATCCAAAACAGGAAGCAATTCAAGCGCAACTGCTAACTTCTGAGAAAAAAATAAACAAACAAAAAACCCTTGTTCACATTCATTAAATGTGTTAGTCAGGCTTACATCCTCAAATAATCTAAAAACAACATGGGGTCATAAAGAATGATATATGACAGTCACTCTTAGTTTTACTTATATTTATGAACATCTGGATCGCTGCAGTAATTTCAGCAAGTATACTTTGCAATAACACCACAAAATATGAGTAGGATCTTTCTTAATGTTAAGTGAATAGTCATTGTCAGAATGGGCATGGGCTCTGAGGCTCCAGCCTCACACTGTGACATAAAGCAGCTCTGAAGTTGTAGAAAAAGCCATGAAAACATTACATAGCTGATGCATAACCTTTCTGTAACGCTGGTGGAAAAGTTTCTAACACATCACTCTTATCTGCTAGATAAGGATCTACTCCCAGCTGTTGAGGGGCTATGGTGCATCAGGTAGAGCCCGAGTCTTTTAATGCGTGTTTCCACAGGGAATGATGAGGACAAGTTGTTTCTGAAACTCCACACCTTTGCTTAATTGTATACAGTTTTTAGACTCAACTGTAACTCAAAAGAGGGCAAGAAGCCTAGGTGTCCCAAACGGGACATTTAATTAAGCTCTTTCTCAAAAAAAAAGGGTTATCTTTTAAAAGACTTTGAAGTCCTGTCACATCCACAAAGATATCTTTATGTGTCACTTGTACAGAAGGCTAGAGAACTAAATTCAACTCTGTCGGCTCAAAATGAGTAAAATCTACATATTCAATTTTCTGAAGGATTAGATCACTAATCAGAAAATTTCAGGCTTTTCTGGAGGTCAAGATTTTCTTATGTCGAATAAACCACTAATTGCTTTGCATGTGATTTATGGAAATGTTTTTCTTCCTTTTGTTCCTTTTTTTCATTCCTTTTTATTTATTTTTTGTCTTTTCTACAGAAAGTCTATGAAGCATAACTAAGAGGCAAATATTTTCTTATTATTTTTCAGGTGGCAAAAGATTTTAAAAATTTAAGAAACACAGTTTTGCTCAGCTTAATCTGAAAAGAAGAAAAATCATCCTTGTAATGTTTACTTCCCAGGGAGAAATTAGTGACTTGCAATTCCAGCAAGAAAAATTTTTCCTGTCTTTCTTTTCCTTTACTCAGTTCTACTAAGTGTAGCATTGCCAGACCTCAGCAAATTTGTCAGTAGCTTGGAAGTGAAAGAAAGATTGTCCAAACACTGTTGAATTGGCAGGAATTGAAGAAGAAATTAACTATAAATCTAAGTACAGAAGGACTTACATTAATTTAAGTGTCTAGTCTAATAAATAGAAAATATAGCCCAAACAGCTGAAACTGAAATGAATATATTTTGAAGCAATTGATAAACAAAATTTATCTATTATAAAATAAATGCTCCTGACAAAGGAAGAGGATTTCACAGTTTCAGAAAACTCTCCAAAGCCTTTATCTTCAGAAGGAAGTAAACATTTTTAGGGAGGAAATTACAAGAGAAATATGAGAAATCACCATTGCATATCAGTGTGCAAAGCTACATTCCTGACTTCTAAGAGTAAAATCCTTTTGCAGACCCTCTGGCACTGATAAGCAGACCTCACCAGGGCTTTCATCAAATTTATCCTTAACGCACATAAAGACAGCACTAAATTTTTGAGCACAGGGCTTGGACAGGACTCAAGTGTTCTTGATGTCCCATGAACATAGTAAATAAATAGCCTGAACAGTAATAAGAGTCAAACTTTTTTTTTCCCCTGATAAGGATGCCTGGGGCTGCAGATAATTGTATTCCCTAGAAGGATCCATCTGTTGACTGGAAAGAACTAAATAACCAGCAAGATTCTTCAAAAACTAAATGACTTGACGGCAATCACCATTTCAATCATTGTACAATCTGCTTTTGTCCAGTGCAGATGAAGTTATATGAGCTTACAAAAAGACTATACCTTGACTTTTGTAGAACCAAGATAAGCCAGATAAATAAAGAATTCACCCATCTCTGAACTCAGTCACCTGTGAATTACAAACAAGTGGAGAGCAGTGGCCAGCGATGAACAACAGCTACCAAATCCTAAATCAATGGGTATATGGTGCACACTGCCAAATATTCCAAACTTTCATGGGAAGGAGTACTTCAGAACAGTACAAGGCACTGAGGGTAGAGGGGTTTGTCCTTAGATAGATCCCAGCCAAGCTACTGTCAAACTGTGATCCAGCTCCAGTCCTCAGCAAGGCTAAATAGCATCAATATTCCACGAATTTGCTTCTACTGATTCCAGTTCTGAACCAGCCTTCTCTGAGCTGTTCTCCATTGCCTGCTATTCTTATGCCCAAATACTATTTAGGTATTTAGTGATTGGTAAAATGAAGAACCAAAAAACAGGTTTAAGTGAAAGTGGATAATGGAGAAGTTCTTGATCCAGTGCCTGCCACAAAGGCAGCCCTGAAGATCAGTACATCCACAAGGTATATTTGCTCTGGTTTAACGATTTCACACATTTTATTATGAGTGGACATGGCCTCATCTTCAGCCATATACAGCTACTTCAACACTTCTTCCTTTTATTAAGCAGCTAACACAATTACCTAGTTCAGCTATTACCATAGTTACCATACCAATTATCTAGTTAACCAACAATTACCATAGTTACAGCTATTTAAAACAGATATTAATTTACCCTGAAGTCTCTAAGAATTTTATATTGTTCAAAGTATTTAAGACACTTGATAAAACTTTTCAGTAATGTTGGTAATCAGTGTTCCATGTCATAAACCACTGTCTATCTGACTAAGGGCTAGCACACTTTTAAGAGTACCAGCCTCAACCATATGTATTGTGAGGACTTGTGTGCTTCTGTTTGACCTTTCAAAACAAAGACCTTGGCCCTGTAGAGAAGACACCAGGTCACAACAGCATCACTAAACAGCAATTTGCCTTATCACACAATCATGTAAGGCACATGAGCATCTGAGTATCTGACACCCCACTGGAAAATGGCAAATAAATGCATGGAAAAGCAAGCAAGGGGAGTAACCACCTAATATTTTATAGTCCCGCCCTTTATTGTCTCATCCATAATGCAAAGGAAATTTGTGGTCAGAGCCTGGATGTGCCCAATCTTACTGGGCAGTAATTCAGAAATGAAAAGCTGGAACAATAAAATTAAGCACATTCGTTGATATGGGTGAAATTCCAGGACAAATAATATTGTTACAGGCTGGACTGTGTCAATAAGACATTCTTAGAAAGAAGTAAAATATTCCCAGTATGTCTTACTTGAATGATAAGAACTGTGCCACAGACCAGCAAAGGTACCAGTACTAAGTATGTCCATTCAAAACTCAGAATTTATTTGGCTGCAGTTCAGTGTGCAAAAAATTTTCAGTTTTCCAAGAATTTAAAGGCAGAAAAACTTTGAACTGTAGAAAATAAAATATGTATTATGATTTCAGGGAAAATGAAGGAGAAGAATGTGATTTGACAGTGTATCCCACAAAATTCCGATTTCCAATTTGTGCTTTTTCAGTCTGAATGGGTGGACAACCAGATTGGCTAAAATTATTATATAATCATGCTTGGAGGGTGGTAATTAAGAGGAAATTCTTTACACAGAGTTTGGTAACAATGCTGGGACTGTCTTATCCAATAAGTGTGGGATTAGAGTGCATTCCTATCAAGTTTCAGATGACTTTGCCCTAAGGGGAGTAGCAGGTCAACTCTAGGATTCCTCTGCCATTCAAAAGCATCCAAGACTTGCTGGAGGAGAAAGACAGAAAGAACATAAAGAAGATCAATAAGGATAAATTCCCTTTTAACCTGGGAAGAAAAAACTCTTTAACAGCACAGGCTGGGAACCTACTGCCTAGGAAGCTGCTGTGCAGAAAAATTTTGAGGGTCCTGCTGGGCTGGACCAGAGCTGATCATGGGCCCATAATTTTCCCTGGAAGCAAAGGGGTTAACAGCAACCCAGACTGTAGGCACAGGGCAGAGCCTGGAGATCCAGGGAAGGAACTATTCTCCTCTACCCCACATTTGTGAGGTCATAGGCACGGTGCCCAGTACGGGGCTGGTCACTACAAGGAAGACACTTTTAAACCAGAGATAGTTCAGTGGAGGACACCAAGATGATAGGAACTGGGACATTTCTCAGGAGAAATTGGGAAAGCTAGGTTTGTTCAGCCTGAAGCAGATGCAGTTTAGGAGAACCCAACAGCCACCCCCACTGACTAAGGGGAAGCTCTCTAGGATCTGTAGCTGAGCTCTTCCCTGCAGTGCATTAAGGGACAAGAGACTGTGTAGGAATAGAAGTAGCAGAGGTACAAACTGGAGAAACCTTTTGCCCATGAGGGCAGATGAGCGCTGGTATCAATAACCCAGAGATGTTTTGTAGTCTCCACCCCTGGAGGTTTTGAGGTCTTGACTTATATGAAGCTATGAGAAATCTGGTCAGGTCTCTTGGGGACCCTGGTCAGTGCAAAAAGTTGTTCTAGAAACCTCCTGAGGTCTCTTCCAACATGCATTATATTGTGATTCTATGATTCTCTAATTTATAATGTGAAAGAAAAAGACATGTTTTTTGTCACAAATAAATGAGAGGTCAAAATGCTCCATTTCAATTAAGAAATAAAATTTTGCTGGTTTTGAAAAATTTATTGGTTTTTTTTTTTTTTAAATTTCAATCCATATTTCAGTAAAAGCAAACTCCCTGAGGAAGTTTTGATACTGATGGAGCAGCAATCTTGGATGAAGGATGGTCCTTTAGGAAATCTTTAAATGGTTCCTGAAGGAGTTATTTACATCAGGAAAAAGGACCTTAGATTGCTGCGTTTTATTGACATAGATTAAAAGTGATCACCGCATAAGAAAGCCACTAATCTTAGAGACACACGGGAGACAAAACAGGGAGACAGGAGTCTGACAGTGGACAGAAGCACATTTAAGATTTAGTTTGCATAACTTGTTTGCATTGTTTTGGGGGGGTTTTTTTTGTTTGTTTGTTTGGTTTTTTTTTGGGGGGGGGGGGTTGGGTTTTTTTTATGAACCTTGTCTGTTCTTCCTGAAATCAGGAGGAAAAGAAGTAGGAAATTCAGAGTCCAATGGGTGAAAATTTTTTCTTCTTCATATGGCCAGAGGTAGGAACAAGAAGGTGTTGAGGTCCTCATTACTGCTTCATTTGCAGTAATGAGGACCCACAGAAAAACTTCATTCACAAGGTAAAAAATAATATTTGTTTTTGGTGAAATGATTAAAGCAGCTTTGTGACAGAAAATATTAAAATATTCTTTCTAAAGCAGTTCAACAGTGCTTCAGGAAAACTGGCTGGAATAGCCTTACTCTTAGTCCACTTTCTTCAGATTTACCTTATCTACAATGTCTTTCTTTCTCCTGTTGCTCCTGTTGGAGCTGAGTGGTAAGGAAAGCTATATGGGAGCAAGTTAGAAGAGTCACATTCAAAGCATAACCCAAACTGACTGTTCAAAGAAACTAATTTAGAAACCTCTTTTATAACTGTAAGGCTTTCAAACAATCAAAGCTGAAAGGAAGGTTTCTAGGCAGTGGTCTGTCCACCTGCTGGAGGAACTTTCCTCTTCTGTAGTCACAAAAGAGGAATATGTACATTTTTAGAGGGCTCTCTAATCCAATTAGTCTACATGGTCATTTTAAGATGAGATTAATTACTGTCTGGAGACAGACAAGTTTAGAAAGGAAAAATACCATGATTTAAGTACCTTAGGACTGTTCTCATGTGTTTTGGATTTATTGATGTCATCAAATGGATAAATGAAAAAATCTCTTTCAGATTATATTTGTTTAGCTAATCCAAGTACGTGACCAGTGGATTTGGCTGTACACAGGTGGTAATCGTTTATGAGTCTGAAATAGCAGGAGATAAATACAAACAAAGAGCCCTTAATCTGACAGACCTGTACAAATATATCGGTCACTTTTCTTCAGAGATATCTGATTTGTCTTTGTGCCTTAATCAATAAAGTTCTCAAATGATTAAACAAGTTGATTTGTCCATTGTTGAACATGTCCTTGCTCCTAACTCTTCAAAGTCAAATAGAATTTGCATGTGATATTATATTATCCTCTAGAAGGTTTTTTCTTTCCTGCAGGAAAAATATATTTTGTCTGATATAACCTTATTTTCAGTAATAGCTTATATGCCATTACCAGTGATTTTGACAGAGTTTTCCTATGAAGACCTGGGGGTTTTTTGGTTTTGCTTTGTTTTTTTTTTTTTTTTTTCTAGGTCATATGCAGTTAACATTGAGTATATGCATGCCTTAGCTCTCACTGTGGTGTGTTGACCCTGGCCAAAAGGTAAGCACCCACCAAGTTCCTTGCTCTTTTCCTCATTAGTGGGGTCATAAAGAGAGTTGGAAGAACAAAACCTGAACACTTATGGGTCAAGATGAAGTTTTATAAGCAAAGCAAAGCTGTGCACAGAAGTGTACTCAATGAAAAGTTTTGAATCCATTCCTCTTCTTATCATGTTCTAGTGAGTATTTAAATATAAATCCCACTTCTACTGTCTTTTCCTTGGATATATTTATTTTCAGACTATTTTTTTAGGTTAGCTTAGATAAAATCTGTAATCATCATACTGAGTAATTCCCATTCCTTAGATTCTGTCTGTGTAACATGCCCAATATAAAAACCCTAATTGCTTAGTTTAGGCATTTGAAATACACCCTAGGGAGCACTTGCCTGAAGGTATGCTAAAATTCTTACTTTCCTCATGAGATCCAGGCCTAATATTTGGAGTTAAGAGAACCTTTAAGCAACAGGATGTCTAAAACTCAAGCTTTGGAATTTTAAAACTTAATTCCTACTGTGGATCTAGCCTCAAGGTATTAGATAACCTTTTCAAAGCCAGATCTTCCAAGATGTGGTGTAGGAAGCATGTTCTTAGCGAAAATTGTGACAGAATTTAGATTAGAATAAGTTTATTTAAATCAATTAAACTAGCAGTTTAAGAGGAATACTGGAACTCTGTAGCTACAATACATAGTATCTGAGCAGTTTCCTGGTCTTACTACAAGACACTATGGGAACATGATAACCAATTTCAGCAATCATGATATAATTGCAAAGAAATAATGTCTTTAAAAAGATACTCTTTTCTATATAGAAGAAATCGCATCCTTAGGAAAGAAATCAAACCCAATAGGAAAAACCTGAATCTCATGATTTCAGGGAATGAAGAAACTTGAATTTTGAGCCTTTAAAGGCATGCATTGCTGTGGGAAAGCCTTCCTATTTGGTCTAACACAAGCAACTAACCTGTGACCAGATAGTGCTCAAGGACAAAAGTACTCAACACCAGGGCAGACAACACAAAGTTTCTCAGAGCTGACTGAGAAAGCCAGTTCTGAAAAAGCCAGACTACAATCGTCAGGAAAGATAACTAACCTCTAATATTTTTGCAGGCATATTTCATCTTTCTCTTTCTGATAACTGTCTTGCCATTATGCTTTGAGGGGAGGAGGGGGTGTCAGGGAGGATGGAAATGGAGCTGGGAGTGGGAGGGAGTAATTTTGACTACATTTCTGGCTATGGAGCACAACACCAAAATTTTGAAACACAAGGTTCTACATTTTGCAACATCCTTGTTTTAAGACTCAGCTTCACAATAAAATTACCACAGCAGTGTGTTAAAGAAACTACATTGTTGCATAGCTGTCTTTGTATATGTTTCAGACATTAGGCAAGAAAAGGTAAAGGCAAGCTTACAATACTTCTTTTTGTTATATTTCCTTGTGTTTGTCATGCATCAAATGCCCAGACATAGATAACATAGCACAAATATCAAATTATTACATTATTACTGGATGACAGGTCTGTATCTTGCATATTAGTGCTTTCCCTACATTCATTTTAATGAAAACTTTATTAAGCAATTATCTCTTTTATGTGCTTGGCACTTTACTTGATATTACAGAGGGTGCATTTCTTAACAGTGGAATATTTCCAAAGGAGCAATTTTAATTATTTTTACTATACCTTTTTTTTTACCCCAGCACCCGGCTAAAAAGGGGCAGTTTCATTTTCCTCTTTTAGGTTTGGCATGAAGGACCTGAGTGCTACCCAGTTTGCAGAAGTTTTATATGCTTTACATGCTGCCATCCCTTCTGTTCTGAAGTCCTTTCTGCTCTTCTTTCTTTTCCCACACCCTGCCCCCACATCTCTCTCAATTTCAACATACACAAAAACCTATTTCGTAAATGAAAACCAGTCCAAATAATCACAGGCATTTAAAGCATAACCATCCCCCTAAAATTCTTCCTCTGGGATCCTTGTTCAATCCATTCTTGAAACACGATAAGCATATTTTGATTATAATTTTTTTTCTTTATGCCTCTTGAAATACAGTTTGATATTTACATCTACTGAGCATGTGACAATGTAAAAGGTTTTTTTCTCCCTCTTTTTAAGATGACTTCCCATGACAATATGTTTGAAGCATCAACAATACTACGTCTTTTGTTACAGTGATTAAAAGCATGTCTCTTTTCATCTGTCTTAATCATTCATAGGGAATGGTATCAGAATTCTGAGCAGTGCTCTAAGAGATGATAATCTGAATTCTAAGAATTTGTGTTTATGGCTATGTCAGTTCCATGTAACTACTTGTTATGGTTCGATCCTGGCACAATGCCAGGGTCCCCATGAAAGGTATATTTCCAAAATGGTTACTGTGAGATGTGACCTGGAAACAGAACAAAGCAGGCTCCTAACTGGGGATGGAGGGAAAAACACAACCCTTTAATAATTTACAACACAGAAACATAAGGGAAAAAAGAAAAAAATACACACAACAATCCACAATGGAACACTCCCAAAACACTCCTCCTCTCCCTAGTCTTCTAATATTCAAATCTCAGTCCAATACCTTCTTTCACACAAGCTCCCCTTAGTTCATCAGGAGAGAGGAGTCTCCCTCTTGCACCATGGGCCGCCCCTGGAAACACAGTGGAACCTCCTGTGCTTCTGTGTCACACGTGGCAGCCGCCCAGAGAAAAATCTGCTGTGGTGACCATCTTCCTTCCATGTCTAGCGTTTTTACTACTGTCTATGGATCTAAACTGCTCTTTAGGCCTTTTTAAGAATGCTTTATTGCTTAGTTCTAAGAAGTGGCCTTCTCTCACCATTTGGGACACCTGTCCCCCCTATATTTTTACTCCCCTGGGGCCTGGGTCTCAGGAACAGAGATCTTTTGCTGAAGGCAGAGGGCTCCACCACACCCTCTTCTTCAGTCTGTGTTTCTCCTAACTCTCCTCATGGCCTTATCATTCTTGGCTTCCGGCCAACCACCTCCCCCAAGGTGCAGTCTCTGCATTATCGGAAGAAATTGGTTTCGCCCGTGGCTATGTAAGAGAAAAGTCCAGCCAAAGCCACTCCAATCATCTCCTCCATCTAGGGCACTCTTATCTGCTGGCATTTTCTTCAACTACTCAAATCCTCTCTTCTTTCCCATCCTCTGTCCCCTCTAAACTCTTGGCTGGGGAGGATCAGTGTTTTTACAGCTTCCATCATTTCAATACCAAAAGAGTTAAAAGCTCAGCCCGGTCTGTCAGCGGCTGGGCACCTTGCCCCCCCCCCCCCCCCCCTTTTCCTCCTGGCCGTGGTGCCGGCACGAGATATCAAAATCCAAGCCAGCACAGTCTCTATCATTCTCTCCCGGGGGGGCTGCCCAAACCGTCCCAGTTCTCTTCCACCCCTGCCTCTTGCAGGGGCTCCCGGCCTCCCTTCCCTCAGGCCGCATGGCCTCTCCCTTCCCCACGCAGCTGGGCAGGGGGAGGAGGTCAGACCAGCTCACCTGCCGGACTCCAAAGAGGGAGTTTCTCTCGGAATGCTCTGCTTTTAACCCCTGTGTGTTCTCAGAGGGGTATCCAAATCTTCAGTGGCCACCCACAGGTACCAATTTCAAATCTGGCCACTGATTGGTTTGACCACAACTTCTCCAAAAACTCACTTCCGTGTCAAACCAAGACACTACTTCAATGAGGTGTATGTAGAGGTACTAAATAATAATAACTACACTCTGTAAAGTCAGATGGACTAGTAATAAAAAAAAAAAAATAAAAACAGTGAAGAAGAGACTATTGTGTCCTGTAGAAAGGAGACTTGGATTTGTTACAAACTGCCCTAGAAGGCAAGAGTAACCCAGGATCTCATTAATAGATCCCTTAAGGTGTAGCCAGGTGGGGGTCAGCCTTCTCTCCCAGGTAGTGAGTGACAGGACCAGACAACATGGTTTTTAATTGTGCTAGGGCAGGTTGGATTGGATATTTGGAAAAAAAATTCTTTGCTGAAAAAGGGTGATTGAGCATTAGAACAGTCTGCCCAACAAAGAGGTAGAGTTACCATCTCTGGGAATTAAAAATAACTAGTGAATGTGGCAGTTAGGGATGTGGTCTAGTGGTGAACATGGTGGTGCTGTGTTGATAGCTGTACTCAGTGATCTTAGGGATCTTTTCCAAACTAGATTATTCCATGATTTCTTGTTCAGAATTAATTGTTAATTTTTCCATTTAGTTAAACCCTGCTTATAAAGAGCTGCTTCCAGAAGCCTTACATCTTATTATGTCCACCACAGTTCACCATCCTCCAAACTCTTCCAACACAACTAATAGATTGCTATTTCCTCACAAGTTTCTCAAGTTTTCTCCTTGTGATTTTTTTTTTTATACCACACTTTTATGTCTCATTTGGGCCTAAATCTAAGCCTTTGGCATATTTTTATTTTGGCTGCAATTTGTTGCTACACCTCTACCAAAGTCATGATAAGTGGTATCAGGGAAGTTAACAATTGGGAAGAAAATATTCTATTATCTAGGACCCCACCCATCTTGCTGCCAGTGCTGTATAGTTTTATATTTGAATTGGTCAGCTCTTCAGAGCTTTTCAGACAAATGTAATACTAACATCTGTAGTTTTCATCTTCTTTGGTGATTGTTGCTGATTAAAACATCAGTATATTTTACCAAACATAATTTTGTGTCCACAATTTCTCAACAAGACTTTTTACAAACTCATTGATGTCTCAGTCCTTAATTTGTAATACCAGAAATTAACCACATTAACAAGAGAAAAATGTTTGAAAAACTGTTTTAACTTCTTTTTTTAGTTCTTAACTACCTATGAAAGTGCATAATTAACCACAAATTATTAAAAATTAACAAATGCATTTGTTAGAGATTGTTTAAGAAGAAGAGATTGAAATACAAACCCATGTAAATGATTTGGCATTAATTGTATTCTTAGTTTGAAATATAACCCATGAGTTACAATGCAATTTGATTACATTTTCATTGTATTAATGTTGACAATATAAATTCCCAAAATAATAAAGCTATCTCTTTAGTACAAACAGAAGTTTGTGATAAAGTATATTTATTTAAAAGCACTTCTAAGTGTGGAAGTTCCTTGACTTTTGGATTTACGTCAGTGTACAGATTATGTGCACAGTCTAAATAATGAGTTAATGGAGTTGAAATTTTGCCAAAGTAATTTGAATTCTGGGGTTTTCAGAATGTCAGCTGCTGTAGTAGTATCCAATTAAGGAACTACATTAGATAGTAGACATTATTGTAGTGCTATCTATTACTAATTCAGCTTTTATGTTCATCATCAGAAAGTTTTACTTCTAACAGGTTGCATATATAAATTACTTACAAATAAAAATTATCTAAGTACTGCTTCTTACAGTGGCTTTAACCAGTCTGAAATAAAGAACTGTGTTAAAGGAAATAGCCTTTTTCAGTAACTGCCTTTTATAGCTATTTATGTAGATTTTAGACCAATGTAGATTTGATTTAATCATATGGAGATTATATTTGTACAAAAGGTGACCAGCAGTGAAGCTGTACACATATATTATAAGCTATTTTTAATTTCCCTTGTATTTTGAATCTGGTTTCTTTAGCCATTGAAATATGAATGCTTCAACTTTCTTGTAATACATTATCCTGTTCTTAAGGTAAGATCACTCATGTTCAGTAGAAAAACCCCACAGCTGTTCTTTTTAAAGCTATTGTAATGAACACACTCATGTACTAGCAAAGGACTTAAAGTGAACAGTTTTTTAAGGAATAGGTTTTAGACACTATAAATTTAAATTTATATTCTAGCAGAATAAAATATATAAAATATTGGACCATGTTTGTAACTTTTATAACAAAATCACACTCCTCCAATAAATGCATAAATACTACAGAAGAGATTTCAATGACCAAAAAAATAAAAGTGTAGGGTATTTATAGGTTGAGATCCACTAATTGTAACAAGAAATATGTGTGGTCACTTCTAGAATGAGAAGAATGCAAGACAAAACCTGCGTACTCCAAACGTTTTTATGTCTGAATACGTAGCCTAATAAAGTAATTAACATTTTCTCCTCTGTTTCTTTATCTTAGACAATCTACTGTTTATCCTTGTGTTGTGCTTCTGTCTGGTTGAGGGTGAGCCTAAGCAATTAGGACACTTTTTTAAATTACTCAGAGTGTTAGTTGTACTTCACTCCCAGTTGGGGTTGAATTATTGAGACTATTGTCACAGTGGTTGAAAGACATCAATGTCTCATGGGCCAGGAGATTTACAGAGACTCTGACTTTGCTGGTCAGATTCAGTGTTTATGTACCCATGACAGTGGCCCTCAGCACCAATCCAGAATTTCACGTGCACTCTTGGAAAACAGCTTGATGTTTGTCTAAATGCTTACATGCTGTGGGAATTCTCAAGCTTTTCTGGTGTGGAATGACAGAACTATTATGGCCTGGATGATCAGTGCTCTGCTGTGTGCTTGTTTGATGCCCATGATGTTTACTATGGCATTTGCCCTGAGCAGGGCTGAATCAGTGGTGAGTTGCTGTTGGAACTCTTGGTTTGAGACGCAGTTTCGGCTGAAATACTGTTCAGTTTAGTTGTCTTGGAGAGCTTGGAACAAAGACGTTCCAAGAGTAGGCACTGAAAGAAGAAGGTGTAAGTAGTCATGTACAAATTTATATAACAACGTACCTTTTTAGGTAATATGGTTGGAAAATAGTCTTCAAGCTGTGTGCAAAAAGGAAAAAGAGCATAGAGAATTTAAAGATAGCCACACTAATTGTTTGTCAAGAATCTTTTTCTCCTGAAAATAGTCTTCAAGCTGTGTGCAAAAGAGAAAACTAGCATAGAGAATTTAAAGATAGCCACACTAATTGTTTGTCAAAAATCTTTTCTCCTGTTGATTGTGACTTTTTGCTTCTCTTTCCAACTTTTTTTTTTGCTGCTACATGATATTTTAGTAAGGTAGAGGTGAACACACTGAATTTATTTAGTAGAAGATACTTTTAGTCATTAATTCAGTAATTAATCAGAGGGAGATTGTGGACCTGCAAAGGTTATTGGAAGTGGAATGGCTTCAGCCTTTGCACAACCCAGACTGCTGTAAACTACTATTCTGCCATATTTTAAAAGAGGACAGACATACAGCTGAATTATGAAGGCCTTATATATGTTCTGAATTTAGCAGAGATGTGAAGCTGCTTAGGACTTACTAGAAAGTGGCACCCAAAAAAAGGCCAAAATAGGGTAGCAATATGTTTTTTGTTTGTTTCTTTTTTTCCTTTTTTAAGCTGCCCTTAAAATACTTTAAATTATTGTATGTTACAAAGAGGCCTTTATCTTGAAGACCAGTGAAAGTCTAGAATTACACAAGCTGACTCTCAGTCTGTGTCAGATCCTGGAAAGTTTGCAAATTCACTGACACAAAATGTCAGGTTTGTTATTGTTCTGTTTTACTAGTTTTGATCCCAGTTTCATGATTCAAAGATAACTTGTAGAACTGAAACACATAACCATATAACCATATAATTTTCAGAGAAAATAATCTCTGAAAGAATATCAGAGAAATAATTTAATTATGTTATTCAATTGGAATAGTTGAGATATGTATTAAATACTTCATTTGACTTTAAATATGCTACAGGAACTACAGTGGATATGTAACAGGAAAGTTTGTAAAAATCGCACCATCACTTTTTCACATTGAATTCATATTTCATCTCTTCAAGTATCCAGCTACCAGGTATTCAAAAGCTTCTGGATATGGTCCTGGACAACCAACTCTAGGTGACCCTACTGTAGCTGGGGAGCTGGACCAGATGACTTTTGGAGGTTCTTTACAATTTCAGCTTTTCTGTGATTCTGGGATTTTGTGGGTCTGAAATCAATATTCTATATACTACAATTTTCTGATTCTATGCAGTATTTCAGATAAATTATAGATAATAGTTTTGCATTTATTTCTTGTACTTCTTATTCATGACTCTTCTACTTAATGATAAGAAACAAATGTCTGTTCTATGTTCCCTACAGAAAGCAGAAAATTACTAGTAATTTATCTGAACTTCAAGAAAATATTCTATGTTAGAATTAATTTCTAACATAGTCAACTTGATCCATGTATATTTTCCAGTACTTAAAATTTGCCTTCATATCAACAGGATGAAAGACCTTTATACAGTCTTAGTCTCTCTGCACAGGCAAAAGTTTCCTAATTTTTTTTTTGTTCTTCATTGAAGAGGATGGACCACTTGGGTTTGTACATTACCTCTAACCATGATGTTAACAAGCCTCTGAGACCATTCATGCACTCTGGTTGCATTTGCTTTGGAAAATATTGCAACATATTTATACAAATTTGAAATGCTCTGACTAGTTCTTGATATCACATAGTTTTGATACACTTCTTTGTTAGACAAGAAGAAACTTTATGAACTAACATTATTATGTTTGGTCTTGGTTTTTTTAATAAATACTCTCATAATGAAGTTTTCTGGTTACAGGCCCTGCTAACAGAACTACTCTTTAGGCTACCCTTGTCATTTTAGAATGTTTAAACAACTTCTGGCAATAACTTACTAGAGGAAATGTCTAAATCAATTTTTTCCATATCCCTAGTTAACAAAAGTAAATCCACAATGGACAGTTAAGACATAGACTAAGTTAGTAAAAACCCAAAGAAAAATAAATTGATGAAATGTAACTTGATTTTTAGAAATGGCACCTCGATAATGGTTTAACAGTATTTGTCAGCAGTTGTTAATAATATATTTTCTTTCTCCAAGTAGATGTTCTCTACAGTCACATGTGGGTATCACAGGGTTTTCAACTCTGGGTCACTGTTTCCCAGTTTGTATCAGTATTAACTGATCGACAGTCTTTCTCTGAAGGTTCTGGTCTGGCCATGGACCTTGTTCATTCCATCTTGAATTTGTCATTAGATAATTATATTTGCCTTTTTCAGGTGAGGTTCTTTTTCTTTTTGGTAATATAAAATATCTTCATATTTCCTATAAATGGTGAACTGTATCCCCTTATCTCTGAAAATCCAATAACCAAAATGCAAAAAGAAAACCTACTATTTTTTATAAATTACAAACTGCTATTTTTATATATTGAATTTGCCTTTTACATACCTTATAATGAATTTTTCTGCCTGGTTACTTTAATTGGCTAGTTCCTCAGTGTGTATCGTAATCACATAATCAGGTTAAAGTTATTAGCAGTGCCTTGCATTCAGCAAAATTTATGCATTTCTGAATATATAATAGGGCTTGATTTTTTAGTACTATTAGCTAGCACCTAATGTCTTCAGTTGCACAGCTGTAATAAATTAGACCTAATGTCTGCATGGTACTGATTTACCATATTCTACGAGGATAGAAAACTAAAGTTCTGCCTGTTCTGTAATCATTTGTAGAGCTAAAGAGAGCAAGAATTTTCTTGAGGTATGAACGTTTCACTCTTTTCAGTTTCATGGTCATATGAAGGTTCTATTTTTGTATCAGGCAATCATAATCTTTTCACAGTAATGTTTTTGCTCTGGACTGATTAGCACTCTTCCTTTAGTTCTGATAACTCCATGACAACTTTCCACATTTTTGACATAATCAGAACTTAAGTCCTATTTTTTAAATAGCCAGAACTCCTCTTGTATCACAGCATGCAGAAAACAATCTGTAAAATAGCCATTTTAAAGTTTCTACAATAAACTTCTGTAATGATCAGGAAAATAATTAAGGCTTCTTTCCTATAATTGAATCAATTTAACTGCATTATTGTCTCATCTGTGCAATAATCATAACATAGAATCAACTACCTGCAATATCATCACTATTTCAGGCAAAGCCAGGGGTGTACAGGCTCTCATATCCCCATTTAAAAAAAAAAAAATTCTATTATCTAAACAGAAAGAGCTTAATTTTTGGCTTTGTCAATTCCATGGCACCAGCATACACTGGTTCTGGTTTCTTCCTCAAGCCTTTTTTCCTGCACTGAAATTCATTTCTTTGTAGCTCTAATATGATAAATATGTGCAAGACCTGTACCTTTCACTATGACACAAATGATTTAAGTATTAGAAGTTGTTCACTATGGATGGAAAAAAAAACCCAAATCTCTGTCAGGGAGATATAGCCAAGGTAACCACATAGAATCACAGAACTACAGAATGGATGATGCTACAAGGGATCTCCAATGTGGTTTATTACATCATCCCTGTGCAAAAGATTATCAGCTGGAACAGGTTGCTGAGGCCCTCGGTGATTCAGATCTAGACACTCTGCAGATTCTCTGATAAACCTGTTCTACTGCTCTGCAAACCAGGCAGAGACATCAGGTGATCCTTCTTTTGTCATAGACACTGTTCTTTGACACACAAAAACTAGTGATCCATTGCTTATTGTTCAGAGCGTGGATCTGACAATACTCAGCTTCAGAAAGCCATTGTGTCCTCTCTACAAACATCAGGAGTCAATGGACATCTCTGTGGTACAAAGAAACCCAGCTCTGAGCCAAGCACACTTCTGGTCCTTCATGTTACACCTGGAGCTCCATCTGTCTGCAGGTATGGCTGCAGTGCCTACCCCTGAGACAGGCAGGCTTGCTCTCTAACACCGAGGAAGTTTCTACATAGGCAGAACTGTGGCATGTCTAGAAAGAGATGAGAGCACATTTCTGTTGCTGGCACAGTTTTCATGGAAATCACATTGATGTGACGCCGTGAGTCACTGTTTGTCAGCAGAACAATATGGATGATGGCCACCCTATAGAAACAGCTGCCTTGTCATACACTTATCCAGTCCATATTGCACCAATCAAGCCTTGCTAAACAACTCTGACTTCTCTTATCAAGGCAGTGACCAACAAGTCCTGTACAGAGGGCTGCCAAGATTGTTAGGAGAGTGTGAAATATAAGAAGTGGTTGATGGAAATTTTTTTATTCAGCCTTAAGAAGGAAAATAAAGGAAAGAGGTTGCTCCTTTCTTAAGCCCTGATGAAAGGATGTAGAGAAGGATTCTTTTAAATGGCATTCAATGATAAGAAAGGCAATGAACCCAAGTTGAAAATTTGGAAACTGATTTGATGTATGGAAAAATGGTTTTGTTGTGAGTATAGTTTGTCACTGACAGAGGTTTCACAGGAGCTTTCACCCTTGCAGTTATTCAAGAGAAGGATCTGAGCAAGTTGCTTCAGTCATACCTGCTCTGAGCAGTTATTGGACTACATAACCTCTGGAGAATCCTTTCAACATACATGGTGCCATGATTTTCTCATGTCTGAAGATACAGAGGATTAAGATGATTAAAATTACAATCAAGTTTGTTTTCAGAATTTTGCACATAAGTGTATAAGCATTCCATAAACCTGGAAAGATTTATAAACATACTTTCACTTTTTTAGAATTTGAACAATATCACTGACTATTTTAAAGGCTTAATTTACAGCAGTCTAAATGAAGTATGATTATAAATCTTAAAAGTAATCTTAATCCCAAATATGTGTTCATTCTTGAAATATATACACACACACACACACACACACACATATATATATATATATATATATATATATATATATATAAAAAATCCCTTTGGACTGTTCACTTTTTCAAATTTTAGAAGCAAATTGCAAAGAATATGAGATAAATAATGATGCAGTATATGTTTTGTAGCTTGCAGTATATCTGTATTCGGTATATTTGGATATATCAGTATATCTGGATTCTTTCATTCTGCTTTTTAAAGAATAAACAGACTTTTATAATTTATGGGAGAACAGTTGAATAAACAGGTTCAAATTCAACCTCATTCTTTTGCCTTCTTATGTTTCAGGGAAGAATGCTTTCATTATGCAGAGGAAGTAGTTTGCACATCCATTTTTAAGCTAAGCTGCCATTAGCTGGAAAATTGGCATAAGATAGGAACCTCTGCATTACCAAAAAAAAAAAAATGCACACTAAGTGGCTTTCCACTGGAATTTGAAAGTTCTTCTAAAGTCTGTTATAAAATATTTCCTGACTCTAAGAATTTTTACCTAATGCCTCCTCCCAGCCCTTCCATTTTCCAGATTTTACTGTTGGAAATCCAATGATAAATTCACAGATTTTAAATAAGATTTTCAAACATTACCACTTTCTTAAGAACTGAAATGCAGAGCTTAATCAAATACATGTAAATAATTCTAAATATTTCCCCAGCTGATCATTTAAACTTGTCCTCAAGATTTTCACCATTAAAAAAAATCTGATTTCTTGTTTTATATATTACCAATATGTCCTGCAGTTTCTTTTAAACTGGCATAGTCATTATTATTCAGTTCTCAAAACTGTTTAAATATAGCTACAAATACAGAACTATGTTTTTAGGATTTAGACTCAGGTTTGGGGCTTTGGTATTTTCTATATATTCAACCAAGCCTAGCTTTTTGAAAATAAAAACAAAACCAAAAACAAATCAAAACAAAAAAAACACAAACAAACAAAAAAAAAGACCCCAAGAAATCACCCAACCGACCAAACCCAAGTACACCAAACCACTCAACACCTGAGTTCATGTTCCTATGTAGCATCTTCATTACTTTTTCCCTTTTTGTATTCAGATCTAAAATTTTTACATGGACATGCAATTATTTTATATATGGGCTTTTTTTTTTGTTTTGTTGTTTGTGTTTTTTAATATGGTAATTAATTTCCATGGAACAGGTGTTGCCTGTATCTGCATTCCTTTACAGCTAGCTGAAATTTCCAGTGTTATCTCCTCACTCAAATGAGTGTATTTAAACTATGACCTATTTATCTTTCTTTCTTCAAGATCTGAACATTCTCTCTCCCATTTTCATTCATGACATATTTTTATGTTTATGGAACACACTGATGGGGGTGCAGATGGTGTTTTTAATTCTTCCTACCTTTGTTAAGCCCAGCAGCCGCCTGTATGCTGTGTGCTATGTTTAAGCAACACCTTTGAAAGCTGAGACACAAAAGCATGCTTTTTCAGTGCTGATTTGGTATCAAGTAAGCAGCTGAACCAAATGACTAGCTGTATATAGATGTATGGAAAAATAATGAAGGCTTCAGCAGCTGTTAAAATGTGATAGTGATAACAATAACATGATTATAATTGCCAGTGGGTTTACAATGCTGTACAGGTACTATGCAGTGTGGAGCATTCTCTCCCCTTAGTAAAGAGACTTTGAAATATGTAGGGAGGCATTCCACGTTCTGCAGGACAGGTCAATACAGTGAGATGCAGTCTCTGGCTGTTAACACTCACTGAAAATGCCATTCTTTATCCTGAGAACAAAAGAAACATGGGAAAGTCAAGTTTCTTCCACATCTGATACTGCAACATGTTAGAGAGGTTTGAGATCTAGTTCTGGCAATCAGACTAAACCATGCTTTCTAGGAGACATAATTAAATTGGCCTGGAGCTATAGCTAGAGAAAATAGATTTCTTTCAAGCATAAAAATATACATTAATATTTCTGTTTACATCACTTAAAATATATTCTTTCACTGGACTTAAGTATATAAAGCCATAAACCTTTGAATATTTACACATGAAGAACTTGAAGTTCTTCATATGCCTAAGAGCCTGGCTAATTTTTGGCCCTAAGCGTGTTTCTGGATCATGGTCCAAGTAGTTTAATTAACTATTCTAAAAATGCTTATAATTGAAAAATAAAGAAATACATTCAAAGCACTAACACTTTTTGTAACAGTCAGAAAAAAAATATACACCATCATCACCTTCCACCCATCTTCTCCCATATTTTTATTACTGGCCCCAGTTACTGCCTCTCACAACTGCCCCTAACCCCTCCAGCCTTTGAAACTGGTGCTGTCTTTCAGATACCTCAGAGACCACTCTCAGCTTCCTTTACCTTTGTAGTTCCTCAAACTCCATTGCTCTTTTCAACCATGATATTTTACCTCTGCCAAATAAATTCCCTGCTGTTCCTCTCTTTCAGAACCTGCTCTGTCACCACTCAAAAAATGAATTAAGTCCATGTTTTATATGAGCACTGAACCTGTTCAATGACAGTGTTTTGAGCAAAAGCTGCCTTAGGTGGCCTGTTGAATATTACTCATACCAATATTTTCTGGCTGATAAAGAACAGGAAACCACAAGGGACATAGAAAAATAAGAGAGAGGAAAAGTATTTTTATTTTTTCAAACAGATACTAAATAAGAGACTATAGATCACTCCTGAACCTTTTGGTTTATGAAACTGTATCTACTGCATTTTTGTACATTGATGAAGTAAAAAAATTTATTTTTTTTTTTAAATCTCTTTTAAAAAGAAAACTTTCTTAGCACAGATAACTATTATTACTTTTCTGCATTTTCTCCCAGTCCTGTAACACTGTCTTTTTAGTAACAGTGTCTTATCATCAGAATTCATCCAATCCTATAAAATTTTTACTTTTTTTTATTGAGGAGTTGCCTGATTTGTGGAGAATGATGTTGATGCCTGATGCTACATCAATTTTAGTGACACTAATATGGCTTTTATGGTATAAGTAATTTTTATTAATTTTCTCAGACCTAATTCTTCATTTTAACTGTTACCTTTTTTAGCCATTCTTAAGTACTTTTTTAATTGCTGAAAAAAATCTGGATTTTTGACTTCCTAGTGTAATCTAAGTTGCTGTATATTTAGGCAGTAAATAATTTAAAGGAAGAGTGTCAATGCTTGATGTACAAAACTATGAAGAAAATGTGAAGAATTTCTTCTCTAAGTAGTTTAAAAGTAGAAACGTGTGAAAAATGAGAAGACAAAATCTGTACTTAACTAGAGTGGAAGCAGTGACATTTCTTCACTGGGGAAGAGCCTGCCAAGTGAAAATGAGCTTTCTCCAATTCTTGTGACAATTACAATTGCAATTTTACAAGTCTTGGGAAATGTGATCAATCCTCATTAGAGACATTAATCCTGTTATCAATCTGGAGGGAAAGAAAAGTGGCTGCTCCAGTATTACTTTCCACTTCTGCTTTGCAAAATGCCTTAAGCTGGAAAATGCATTCTGGCTGGCTTCACAAAATAATATCCACACTTTCAAAACAGACTATCTGAATGTGTTCTCCTCTAAATTTAGTTCTAGACAGAGTCCCACACTCTTCCCCATGAAATGAAGTTCAGCTGTTTTATCCTGACCCAGTGTCATTTCTGTTCTCTATTGCCTTGGACTTCCAGACTTTCCATGTTTTGTTAATTAACTCCCACGAGTCTTTAAATCTGAGCCTGTGTCTTCAGCAACTTGTTTTCTCACATTCAGTGAGTCCAGAATATGTAGTAGCAGCTATTTATTTAGCATAATGAAATACCTTTTAAAATAAAACAGATTTTGTAGTAGATTGCAAGACAATATCCATGACACTTCAATAGGTTTTTGGGGTTTTTTTTGGTTGGGAAATTTTTTACATTGTATTTACTTATTTCTATATTGTTTATTCATGTTTCATCATTAATCATTTTATTTTTTAATGTTAAATCACTGAGGTACCCAGTTCCCAACCTGATATTCCATGAGATTTGTCTCATATCAAGCCTAATACTTTACTTGACAAATATCCTTCCTACCAGAATTCAGAAAAATGAAATTCTTCAGTAATGATACGTACAATGAAACATTAAATCTAGTTGAGTCAAAGGTACTTTTTCCAAAAATACTGATTTTATTTTTCTACGTTTGGTGCAATAGGTCACTTAAGTCAAATACTGGCTCATAATTTGGCAGACCCAAGGACTTCATGAACTCAAACAGGATCAGACACCTGGCTGGTGCATGACACATGGCCAAATGCAAAGTCGATAAGGCGAATTTTTATGTCTGAGTGAGTTATGACCTTCATAGCCTGATTAGAAATAAACTTTTACAGTTTAATTGGGGAAAAGAACATGTCAAAGGAGGTGTTTATCTCTTTGCAAAGTACTTGCTTAAAATAGGTCAGATGAATAAATGCTTTGTAGGTGTCTAAAGTCAGATGAGGTGAATCATGCCATTATTCATTAGAGACTTGAGTAAGCAGTGGACTTCTCATTATCTTGACTGTAATTTAGCCAAGTGTTTGACTGACTGAAAGCATGAAAAATTTGATGTTTCTGTAAATTGTCTTATTCTGGACACATGAAATATTGTTTAACAATGACAAGTGGAAAAGATGGCGGGACATAGAGATGAGCTCATTTAATTTGATATTATATTTCCTATTAGTTTAGAAAAAGTTAATTTTTAGTTCAGTTGGATCTTCTTATAATTTAGGCAGCTGTACAGACTTCACTTTGTCTATACTATTTTATTCATTTTTATTCAAAGTCTTTCAGCAATCAGCATACACGTCTTCTTTTTGCTACTGGAATATATCAATTTATAACTTGGTTTCAAGAAAGATAATCTCCATTCATCCTAGTGTTCATTCCTGTTTGAATTGCATGAAGTCTTCTGATTAATTATTATGTACTAAGTTTAAAATAATGTTATATATTTATGGCAGCAAACATGTTTAATGCTCTTCTAGTGTGTTACATAAAGAGGAGAGAGCCTTTGGATTTTCAATTGTTCTGTTTCTCTTCATTCTTCAGATTAGTATTCAGCAGCTTTTCAATTGTCAGTGTTGTTTGCTGCACATAAAAACAAAGGCAGACTATATTCTGATTTATATATAGCCCTTCTAGTAGGTTTTTCAACATGAATTATAATCCATAAAATGGACACTGGTCCCAATTTCACTTATAAGGAAACAAATGAATGATAAGGTTTAGTTCAAACACACCAACACTTGTAGTTAGCAACATGAGAAAAATGAATACAAAATCTTAGTTATGCTCCACAGACCACACTCACGTATCAGTTTTGGAACCCAAAACAAAATAGAACCGTGTGTAGATGGAAAACAAAATTCAAATTATTTCAATGTAGAGTATTAATGTTGGGATCAGTGTAGGAGTCCTTTGTCAACACTAAAAAATATATTCTTCATGTGTTGTTTATCAGCTTAATGATATACAAGGTCTGTCAAGTGAAAATGCCAAGTAGGATTGAAAAATAAGATGCTAGTTCTTTGTAATTAAAAAAAAAAAATTTTACTGTTGTACTTTAATCATTCCTTTAGTCTTAGTCAGGTTCTTTCTCTCCTTAGAAAAAAAGGAAATGTCTTTTTTGAATTAGGCACTGGTAACTAGGAAGTGGACTGTAGCCACCCAACCTCATGGGAAATAAAATGGCAACCAGAAAGATCTATATGCATTATGTAATACTAATGTGATTGTGCAATGTATAACCCCAACTGATGGCTGGGCAGAGGTTAAGCAATTAAAAAAATCCAATAAGCGAAAAAAACGAAATGTTCTTCTTCATAGTAGAGGATCATTCCATCCTAAATGATTCTGTGATTCTATAGTAATCCCTCTCCATTTTATTCATCGTAGAATACAGAAGAACATTATGATGACATATTGCAGTTTAGTTTTACTTGTCACATATGAACTGAATTATATTATTAGCAGTGTACAATCACTAAGTCCCCTTTAAGTTTGAACACTCAAAAGCTGAAATAAGAGTTTCTTATGAAATTTTAGCATTTTAAATTTGGCTTAAAAAATAGCAAATCATCCATAAATCATTATGCCAGAAACAATCACTTATAGTAAATCTAAAATGAAACATAGTCCATAAGATTCAAGAAGTCGGTAAATAAAACTGATGTTAGCTTTGTATTTTTCTTGCTTCTAACCTTTGCATTCAATCCATCTTTGTCTGCTTCTTTTAATACTTAGTCACTCTGAATTGTGGTTTAATTGTCATTTGAGTTTGTCTAACTTAAACATGAAAAACAGTGACACTGTACAATCTATTTGTTACATAAAAGCATTTTTTTCATTTTTCTTCTTTTCAGTTTTAGAAGGAATAATTAGACTTGATACATTACATAATGATCCCTGCTTTAAAACTTGAAATTTTCTCTCTGTTTCTCATATTAGTTAATGCCCTAAATTTTCAAAAATGCACATGTTATTTAAAACCTTTATTTCTGCTGGATTACTTGTGGTTGTTTAGTATTCATTAGGATTCAATCAAATTAGGACTGAACAATAGGAAAAGATGGGACAAGTTCATGGTAGATTATGTACTTGCAAATTGTAAACTGGAGTCAAAAATATATCTACATATCCCTATAATATAACATATGGTCCTGTGTGTTTGTGATATCTGCTGCATCAGTTTGATATTTCAGGAGTTAAAATACTGTTTTCATTTCCTCAGTGCTTCAATTTCACCTTTTGGTCTGTTGGTCTGAAAAAATTATGTCCCATTCTTAAAAACACCCTTCATCCTTCTGAAATTATATACAAAATATGTTCAGGTTAAATCGCTACAACATAATTTTCTTTCTTTTTTCTCAGAAAAAACTACACTTGACCTGGAAAAAGAAAGAAATTGCATATTTCATCCAGAGAACATTGTCATTGTCACAAATAAGTCTTTTGAATCTGGGGAAAAAATTGCAAAATCTCTGGGAAGAAAATGGCCACTGAAGGGGGGAAAAAATATCAGCAAAAGCAAAACCTAAAGGTCTCAAGAAAAAAATAAGGTTAATAAAAAACTGAGGAAAACTTATGGGCTGGTAGAATGCAAAACACTTCTGATATCAATATTTGCAAGATGAAAAATACAGATTTAGATTTGGTGCAAGATCATATTACACTACTTCTAGTTATGCAAAAAATTTTGACAGATCCCAGGTGTCTTTACTTCTAGGAATTTGTTTGAAAATGAAAAGCAGAAGAAAGACAAGTAATACTAGAAACCATATTGCAAGAATGATTAGAAATAAAAATATCAAATACGTTCTTAAGTCAGTCTCTACTATTAGTTCCAATATTGTATTATAGAGTAACAGTTTTAATTCTGCTCAAAGGGTGTTTTATAATGCGAATAGGAAAAAAAAGAGATAAAAAATAGAAAACAGGAACAAAGAAAATCCACAATAAATCTGACATCACTGAAAATTAGTCTGAAGCATCCCACTATGTTTGTTTTAAAATAATTACTGAGGACATATGTCGCTCTGTGCTTTTGTTCTTCATAAGCCTTGGACAGAAAATCTGTGAAAAACTAGCTCAAATCAGCTGCACAGTTTTGGTGCAGGCAACCACATGACTGTAATTTATCATTTGATGGTTTATTCTGAAGAGTAGTTTTAGTGTGTACAAACTATATTATTTTCTGAGGAAATCAAAACACTAATTTGGTGTACAGTGATCACACTCCCATCTCTAATAAAGGCAGAGTTAGTTTTCTTCTCAGTAGCTTGTATGATGCTCTGTTTTGGATTTGTGCTGGAAACAATGTTGAAAGCACAGGGATGTTTTCCTTACTGCTGAGCTGTTCTTGCACAGTCCTTTCTGCTTCACACACCACCCCAATCAAAAGGAGGCTGAAAGTACACAAGAGGTTGGGAAGGGACACAGCTGGGACAGCTGGTCCAAAGTGATCCTCCGCTCCATATGGTGTCATGGTCAGCATATGGATATGGGGAAGAAAGGAAAAAGGGGAGGACGTTCAGAGGGGTGGTGCTTGTTTTCACAAGCCACCATTATGCATGATGGAGCCTTGCTTTCCTAGGGATGGCTGAACTCCTGTCTGTTCATGGGAAATGGTGAATGAATTCCTTCTTTTCCTTCGCGTGTGCATACAGATTTTTCTTTACCTACAAAGCTGTCTTTATCTCAGTCCACAAGTTTAATAATTTTTCCCTTCATTTTTTTCCTTCCAAATGTCTCCCCCATCCCACCCCAGAAGTGAATGACCACCTGCGTGGCACTTATTTGCAAGCTGAGTTTAAACCACATAACCTAAAGAACCTGTGTTTTCCTCCATTGTTTTTATATATATTCATTAGGCATTTGCTTGCTTTTCTGTATCACAGTTACATCTGATATATCAAGATTTCTGTGGGACACTTACGCTGTACATTTTTATTGTTTTCAACCACTGGCAGATCCTCTCCACAGTCATGTAGCATTTACTGTTCCTGAATCTGTTCCTCACTGTTCATCCTAGAAAAGCCACAGTCTAGAATTTATGCTGTTGTCTTTAAAAGCCTAGAATATGCTATCTAGCACTAGTATTTGGATAAGTGCTTCTAAATCTGTCTTGTTAATGATTTATATTGAAACCAATCATAACTAAACAAATTCAGTGGGAATGAGTTTGCAGATGATGCAATCCAGCTTGGCAAAAGAAGATTGTATATTTTAAATAGTTTTATTTTTTTCACTGTTCTCTCCATATTTTTTTTCTTTTGATAGATGCTTTTATTTATCATAAAGGAAAAATTATGAGATGTCTTCCTATCAGCCTCTTTTTACTGCACTAGATAAATATGAATATTACACTGGTAGAATATCTCTCTTCCCATAATTTCTCATTTCATTTTCTAATTATTCAATACACAAAGGTTGTCAGGCAATCATATTTTTTCTTTTTCTCTACTGACCTGCTAATTACAAAGTCTTTTTTTATCATCCAATTTAAAGACTTCCGGAAAGAGGGGAATATTTCTAGAAAATATTTCTTTCATACTTGATGTATATATGCATAGTTTGAACACACTTGTTGAAAACTGTTTGAATGTCCAGGCCCAGAGGGTGGTTAAAGACTTCAAAAAGTCTAGTTAGAGACCAGAAACTGGTCTCCAGAAGTGTCTACAGGGTCCAGTCCTTTTTAATGCCTTCATTAGTCATTTGTATGATGGGGCAGGCTGTACCCTCAGCAGCTTTGCAGATGACACACAGCCAGGAGGAGTGGTTGATACCTCAGAGGGAGCTCAGCAGGCTGGAGAAGTGGGCTGACAGGATCCACCTGAAGTTCAACATGGAGAAATGCAAGAAGAGGAACACCCCCAGGCACCAACATATGGTGGCTGCCACCCAGCTGGGAAGAAGTTTGGCAGAAAATGCCTGAGTTTCCTGGTCGACACTGAGTTGAACGTGAGCTGACAAGAAGCCCCTGCTGCAAAGAAGGTCAGTGATGCCCTGGGTAGCACTAGGCAAAGCTTAGTCAGCAGAGGGAAGTGATCCTTCCTCTCCACTCAGCACTAGGCAGGCCACAGTTGAAGGACTGTGTCCAGCTCTGGGCTCCTCCATGCCAGAGACATGGATAGACTAGGAGAATAAAAGGGCCATGAAGATGATGAAGGGGGTTTCCTGCTGTAAGGAAGGACTGAAAGGACTGGGTCTGTTTAGCCTAGAGAAAAGAAGGCTCTTGGAGGATTTTAGCAGTGTACATAAACACTTGAAAGAAGGGTTCAAAATGCTTGGAGACAGGCTCTTTTCCCTTTCGCCCAGTTACAGGACCAGAGACAATGGGCATAGACTGAAGAACAGGAGGTTCTCTCTGACCAGTAGGAAACACTTTTTTACTGTAAGGGTAATGGAGCACAAGAACAGGTTACTCAGTGAGGTGGTAGATCCTCCAACCTTGTAAATGTTCAAAAGTCAGTTGAAAGCAGGGGGGGCTGGACTAGATGGTCAAGAACCCCTGGTCTGGTTTATTCAGAAAAGCAGTATCTTTATTGATTAACTCAAGAAATCTATTTGAACAACCAGTTGATCCACTTAAATGATCAACTGGTTCTCTGATCCACTGACGTAGATGACTTCAAGCTGTGTCACAAACTCTGTCATGTCTGAAAATGAATTAAAGATTGAAATCAGTTCCCCACTAAAACCTGGTAAGTAGCAACTATATTTGTGGGGTCCATTTCTATAACCGCATACAACCCTACTGAAATTTCCACAGCATTTCACAGAATCATAAGAGGCAATACATGTAACTTCATTTGCAATTTCAGTATTTAATCTTGAAAAAAGAAAATATGCTTAATGAATTACAGCTTTGAAATATATATGAATACACAGAGGATTCCATATGACAGGGGAACACAGGATAATCATTCATTTTCTGTTTATGTGGTAGATTGACAAGAAAAATGACTGATTTAATCTCTTTTTGGGTTTCTAAAATCTGTTTTCAACTATTTTTACCTCCTTCTGCTAGATAGAAATACTTAAATAGTCATACAAATATAATTTTTTAAAGTCAATAAAACACAGCGAATATAAAAAGTCACTTAGTTGCTTTAGAAATTCCCTGGTTTAGCCCACATCTTCACTATAGTTTGGGTCTGTGTTTGAAATAGGGTGGGATGTGTGTCCCTGAGAAGCCCCACTGCATTTTTGTGAATTAGACTTTTTGATGCTCAAGTCTTTATAAACTGCTTTCATTATCCACTATGTATATTTGATAAACATCAAGTCAGTAGTCTTTAGAGATTTCAAATCATTATTACTCTCCTATTAGTCATGTCATGTTATCCATAATGCCTACAGAGCAGAAAAGACTTTGATTTAATGTTTTATTCAAAGGACAAATCCTTCAGTGGTATAACAGTTTCTAATGCAGGAGAGATATTGGTTGATGTAAAATAGACAGTTTATTGCAGCCTGGGATCTAGAATTACTTTGACCCTTTCAACCTGGAGGTGAAAGAGTTTTCTATTGGAGACCAGTTACAAAACTATTAGTACTAATAGTGTTTTTGAGATCCTTTCTTGCTCTGAATAGTGATTACATATCTATGCAACTGCTTTGTCACCTACCTCTGTTGGCATTCTACAAATACATTATTCTCTTTAGTTCTCTCAGTGAGATATAAATAAATAAATAAATAAACAAATATTGTTCATTTATTTTTTCCCAGTATTTTTCATAGTCATATCATGGTTACCCTGCTTCGTTACATTGTTCTCTAAATGGGAGAAGAGTACAAGTTACAGAACCAGCAAACATAGAACTCACCAATATATGGAGAGAAATGAAGCAACCTTAAATGTAGTTCTCATTATTATGGCTACAAGTATGAGATTTCTAGACTCTGAGACATTGGTGCCCACTTTAATGGGAGCAGTGTTGGCTCTAAGTAAAAGCATTCATTAATGTTATCCCAAGTACTCTGTTCTATTCCATGAAATTTTTCAGCAAAGCCCTGTTGCTGCTAGCAATGTTTTAAGTATTGTATTTGTATTTGTATTTGTCTCAGATCTACTGCCAAAGCCCATGTTTAACTTTGGGAAGACAATTCTTAACTCTGGTTTTGGTGAAATAATTTACATTGTGAAAACGAAGCAAACAATTTCCACATTTTATTCACAATTCTTGATAGCTTAAAATGTTCCCATGCCAGAACCATATCAAATGGAGAACTGGAAATTTACAAAAAGGCAAAGCGAAATTTTATTACACAAGTGGCAAAATGTCCAATTTCTTTGAGTAGAAGAAAACTAGTGTGATTACTAATTTGGTCCATACTATGAGTAACATAGCAACAACTAAGAACAAGTGCTTGAAATTCCAGTTTGAACAGTGAGAAGCTATCCAACATCTATTATGTTTTTATCCACAGGAAAAAATTACCTTAAATAAATAACACTTTCAAGAGAGTGCACAGCTACTACTGCCAAAACAGTGCAAATAAGTAGTTCATAGTACATGTATGGTTTCATTAGCTATTAAAAGAAACTAAATCCAAACAACTGTATTTTAGTGTAGCTAACAAACATAGGTGATAAGAGTACACATTTCTGCTAACCTTGACTTACCAATTTTTATCACAAATTCCATATCTACCATCTCTCCATCTTTCAGGTCTGACACGCTCCTGCATCAACCCCAGCTGCAACTTCCTTGCTATTAATTCAGACACCAGAGGCAGCATAAGATGATAAACTACAAGTTGCTACTACAAACTGCTACATATCTCACAGATCAGGAAAGTCAGTAAACACCTGAAAAACACATAAAAAAGTATGT
Organism: Passer domesticus; assembly: GCF_036417665.1. Lineage (NCBI taxonomy): Eukaryota > Metazoa > Chordata > Aves > Passeriformes > Passeridae > Passer > Passer domesticus. The sequence goes on from NC_087475.1 coordinate 78,527,490, forward strand.
GATATACAGCCAGGCCATTAAAGATTGCTTGATATATCCAGCTCATCTGAGTAAAAAAAACTGCACCACCAAACTATTTTCCAGATTGTATCTTTGAATGATCTCCAAAAGAAATACATGGAAACCTAATACAAAAAGCAAAACGTCAGTGAGAGTAAGCTGCTAGCAATCATATATCACCATAACCTAAAACAAAGGCTAAAATTAGTAAAGAAATTACATTCATGCCTTGGAAAATATTTTCAGGTTTCCTCTACTGTTTTTCAAATGGCAGACCCCCAGAGTAAAATGGATTGCCTTCAGGGACACCTATGTATGTGAAGCTGACCAATGCACTGAAGTGAGCTCAAACAGATCCATGATAAAGCGTAAACAAAATAATTAGCCCTAAGAGGGCAATTTTTTCACAAGACAACTACTTATCAAGATCTCACAATCCAGATTCTTAAGCAACAGCTTCAAAGCTCCTCTCCCACTGCACAAATCTATTGAGTACCCTCAGTCATGGACTCAGGATATAGGTACTCCTCTTTGTTTTACTTGTCTCAACCCAGCAGCATTGCAAGCAGAACCCGTTTATGCCTGTTTCTCTAGTGTATAGAAACTTAACCTGTCTTTCATCTATTTTACTGTCATTCCCTGCCTTATAGCTGCCTATCATCCCTTCTACACAAATATTCTGTAGAAAAGCAGCATATTACACTTGGAGCAGCTATTTTAAATGTTTATGTCCATTCAAAAGTCAGTGCTTCTATTTCAAAGCAGACTACAAACATGTGAACCTAGGAAGTTATCTGGGTTTTGGTTTTTTTTTCCAGTTGTATAAATTTATTTAATCCAGATCTGTTTAACCTGTCTCCTCATACCCTCATAAATATGAATCACATTGAATACTGACTCTGAATGGTATAATATGTTTCAAATGTAGTTATTGTCTGTATGGATTTTGGCCCATAAATATAATTGTCTTTTTTATCATACCATTTACTGTATTGCTAATGAAACTACAAGTCAGCTTCTTAGGAATTTCACACCTCTTCAAAAATGGTCTTAATATTCATTAATTTTAATGGAGAAGTATGACACGAATGAACCTCAATGTCCAAGCACTTCAGTCTGGGTCTTCTGTCATTTTGCTATGCTTCTGCTGATATGTGTCCTCCCTTAAATTTATAAAATATATTTTCTTTATTGTAAATACATCTCTGATTATTCTGAGGATGGGAATTGGATAAGACCATAAAAAAGCTGTGAAGCAAAACACTGGCCACATTAATGACAAATATGGACTAAAAATCAAACAAATAAACCCAAAAAACGAACATCAAATTACTTTTGTGATGGAGAAAATAGAGCAACTGGCATTAATGTAGAAAACTGACACAACAAGATGAGCTTCACTATATAGATAATTTCACAGACCTTCACAGCAACTAAGGTTGCCATTTGATTGGTTTTGTAGTATCTGTGTATGCACTGGTTTTCAGAAAACAGGAACAAACAGACAAGGATTTGGGGTTGTTCCCATAGAGAAGTTTAGAGACAGAATAATTGTGGCCAAACTGGTGATTGGAAGAAACCTTGTATCTCATTCCTAAAACAAAGTGTAATATGCTGTTGAATCTAAAAACTTCTGGGAATATGGAACTGGGAATATGTAGTGGGTTGACACTGTCTGGATGCCAGACACCTGTCAAAACCCATCTCTCGTTCCTCTCCACAGCTGGACAAAGGAGAGCAAACATAACTCAGGGTTCATGAGTTGAGGTAAGGACAGAGAGAGATCCCTGACCAAATATTATTGCGGGCAAGCAGGCTCAAATTAGAAATATTAATTGACTTTATTACTAACAAGATCAGAGCAGGATAATGAGAAGAAAAATAAGATATTAAAAACCCCTTCCCGTCACCTCTCCCTCCTTCCCCAAATCTCAGCTCCAGCACCTGAAGAACCTCCTCCCACTCCTTCTCCACTGACCTTGGTGTCTGCAGAGTTGTTCCTCTCACATATTCTCACCCTGCTTTTCTCTGGCTGCAATTACATCTGCACAGAAATTTTCTTTCTTTCTTTCTTAAATATGTTATCACAGAGGCATTACCACAATTTCTAATTGGCCCAGCCTTGACCAGAGTCACATCTGTCGTTGGAGCCACCAGAGATTGGCTCTGTTAGACATCGTGGAATCTTCTGGCAACTTCTCACAGAAACCACCCCTGTCGCCCTCCGCTACCAAAACTTGGCAATGCAAACTCACTACAGGACTATCACCACATTTCAGCCCTGAACCAGTATTTTCACAAAATTTCTCCAAAGTGAAATATTTCACTTCCTTCCACCTGGAATAGCAGAAATTGTTATTTTGGGCCTCATAACAGTCAGAGTTGGGATGAAGTATTGTCAGGAGTGGCTAGCTAGATGGATAAGATTAATATCTTCTGTTTTGGAGACATAATATGAAAATTGCATTGGCATTATATATGAAAGAATTAGTCAGGACAGTAAAAACTTATGTCCAAAACCCAATTTGTTTTTTAACCTATCACAGAATCAAATATCAAAATAAGACGATGTCATATTTCCCTAACAATGTCAGCTATCCTTTAGCAGTTTAAAGAAGTATTGCCATAAGTCTTCAAGACATGTGTACAAAATCTGTCCTTCTGATGTCTCCTCAAATTAATTTCTTCCTGTGACTTATGCTTCTGGATGTCCATGTATTTTACTTTGTGAACCATCTGTAAGTCTGTGGATGGGCATTGGTACTTTGGTATCATGGAGACAGAGGTATATGGATGATTTGAATTGCAACCATCTCTGTGGAAAAATAAAAGGAACAAACCCTAAAAAACCAGGAAGACAATTAATGCCGTGACCATGGAGACTAAAAATGTTTCTTATACCATGAACCTCATCATCAGTTTCTCTCTCTATTGGAAAGAATTAGCAAGCTCCAATTTTTCAATTAATTGTTTAGTTGAAACATATTACACTCGCACATTTTTAATACAGTATTAACCTCCATCTATCATTTCAAATATCATGTCAGAGTGAATGCTTGAAATCAACTAAGTTTGCATTTAATAATGTGGGAGTAATTACCTGAAGTGGTGTATGATTTATATAGCACATGTTGTGTTTCAAGCTACAGTCTGTGTCTCACATTCTTCCTTCCTTCAAAAGTTAATTTTTTCAATATGTATCCATATTAGAAGTGTTTGCAACTACTAATTTTAGTATAATTTATATAGTAAGCAAAGTTTCTCACATTGTTAACTGTTTTGAACCTTTTTTTAAATATTCCTTCTATATCTTTATGCCTAAAATAATTATAAAATAAGCACTGGGTTTTGAAAAGGTCTCACAAAGTTTCTCAAATACTTTATTGATGTACTGGTATACTGTAGGTGTATAGTGAAAAAGAGGAAGGGAAAGAGCAGGAGTGGAAGGGATGGGAAGGAAGAGGAGGGAGTCTTGGATCTCACTGTAGGTACAAGTCATGAAAGGGATTATTTAATTGCTTTTGAAACCCTTACAATTATTGCATTGAAAGTAAATAAGATTTTTTTTGTTTGGGGTTTTTTTTTGCTTAATTTTGTTGTTGTTGTATTTGCTAATTTGTTTGTTTTCTTTGATTTGACTTTTATTTCAGTACCCATTTTTCACACTTTGATCATGTCAATTGTTTTTAAATTTTAGTATGAATTTTTTATTTATTTATACTTGTCATCATAGCATAAAATGTCTTTCTACTAATTTTTATGGTTCTATATAGTTTCCTGGAATTCCAGATGTGACTTGAAGCAAATCTTATTAAAAAAGGCATCTTTTTTAATGAACACAATAATTATTTGTTGAATGTTTGACACAGAGGATTTATCTATATTTTTGAAAAAATGTTGGTTCATATTTTTACATGGCAACCCATGTATGCCTTTGAGAATTGTTATAGTATGCAAAAATGTTTTAAATATTTTCTCAGAGCCCAAAGGTGGGGGGGAAATGGAGATATTATGCATGTGTATGTGAATTGCTTTTGAAATTCCCAACTTCTGCTAGATGCAAAAATGAACTTTGAGAGATGAGTCCACAAGACAATTATATTTCATGAAAATTACAGGTGTTTTGAACTACAAACCAGAATCTTTCTTACAAAATCAGAAGATTCACTTTTGGAGAGTACTTAATACTCTTCAACTGCTAAAGGGTGGTCACTACAACTCAGCCAAGCACAGTTAAAGCAAATCCAAACTAAACTCTTAAGCAAGGCACATAATGTAGACATCACCTCCTCAGTGAGAATGTTTATCTCTACAAACACAACCTTGTTGGTCTACACAACTTGCTGCAGCAAAAAAAGCTACCAGTTGTCCTATTAATAAGTTTTGGCCCAGTGTTTTTCAGACCCATGTTAACAAAAAAAAAAAAGACATTTTATCTGGTTTAACAGAACAGGATTAGACACAACAAAACATGGGTATAACCACAGGGAGCTTCAGTCATTCAGATAATGTGATTCTTACATTACCCATCAGGCATCCTTTTGATTTTCCTGATGAACACATTCACTGGTGTTTGTTACAATGCTGTGCTGTTTCATAGGACACATGATGTTGTTTAGAGCTATCCCTACAATATTGAAAGAGAGCTATTTCAGAGGAAAAACAACTGGGATCTTTAAATATGCTCCTTACCTTTACTGTTCCTTTTCCCTGTGGTCATCCTTCCTTTTTCTAAGCTACAGTGAGTTTATTGCTCTTCCTAAAGTGCGAATTCATGCATTTACTTTTTGGCCAATCATGTATGTTCTCCATATTGTTGAGGATGTGGAAAAGAATGCTGTCATTTAGTGTGACTGGGCAAGTTCATGACTACATGTTTTTATGGATCAGTGTATTATCTGAGCACATAAACATACATAGACTTACACAGGGAAAGCAAGGAAAGATTAGAAGTAATATTTAATTTAATAATTTCTGCAGGGGGTATAGAATCTTAGACTTAAATGCAACTTTTAATAGAATTTGCTATTTTCTGACTGAAAAAAATCTTACAAGATTGTATGTCACAAATGTGATATACAATAAGTGAATGAATTTTTAAACTTGATATTGGCAAAGAGTTTATAATATAATTAAACCAAATAACAAACAGAAAGAAGTAATCGAATGATACTATGACATGATTTTTAATATTAGGTTGTGGAATCTCTTCAAATGTTATTTTTTTCTCTCAGTTTCACATGTTTGAAAAGTGCCTGGAAAAATAAAATTATTTATAGCAGATTATCTACACAATGGTGATTGACACACTAATAAAAATTATCAAACCTCTACATATTCCTTTACCATTGTTTGTTTTATTAAGCCTGAAATGAATCTAAGATTTGAAAGAGAAATAAATATTGCAGATTTAAAATTAACAGCCATCAGGAGGAAAACTCTAGAGGTTCATTCACCCTTAAAATATAACTTAATGATGTCTAAAAAAATTTTTATTGACAGTAAAAAATCCAGTAAGGTTCCTATAAAAAGGATGTCCCCTGAGTAGAGAAGCTATTGGAAATGACAGCAATTAAATCAAGCTTATGAAATATTTCAACTCATTCCAAGGTGAATTTGTTTCAGTGAATGCCATCTATTCAACTACGTATTGGAAGAAAGACTGAAAGAAATGTATGTATGCAGAATAAATAAATTTGGCATTTTTATAAAAAGGAATGGACTTTATTAGAATATATGTTAAACATTTTATGACAATCCTGACTAACTGAATGCAGAAGAATAAGGAAGATGAGAATTATTGCAAACAGCATTACATATGTGTAAGCAGTACATTGCCATTGCAGACACATAGCTACCAACCAGAAAACACAGTGCATTTCAGTGGAAAAAAAAATCACAAACCACTTTAATTACTTGCAAATGCTGTTGATGTCTTTTCTTCTTCATGTGCTTTGCAAAAAATGGATGATTTGTAGATAGTAATTTTTATGCATTGCCTTTAACAACTCTATTATGTTCTGGAAAAAAGATAGCATATTTATCCAGCTTAACAGGCCACTCTGGGAGCAGTGATAACAGAAAAATCCACCTGAAGCAAGCAAGGATTTTGATGTTCCGTATATGTGAAGATGATGTTTCAGACTCATAAGAAGAGCTCCTAAACAGCTAGTATGGAAGTGAATATTACAGCTAAAAAAGGGTGTTTATGGATAAGACTTTCTCATAGGAAATTACATGCTATTATCCCTGCCTAATTAAAATTCCATTTTAGCAAAACAAAGTCTGTAATCTAAGGTATTGATACTTGTTCTTTATGATAGAAATTCGAGGATACTGCTCTTCAGTACATTCCAGAGCTTTTCATTATGCCTAAGGTATGTCAAGATGTACACAACCATGAGAATTACAATATTGAAATTACAAAATTACAATATTGAATAATTCTCTCTACAAATGCAATAAACAAAAAATCCCAAAGCCCAAACAACAAAAAATTGAAACCTAGGAGCTAAACCACAGCCTTTTGTACTTCTGCTTGAGAAAGCCTCTAGCTGTGATTGCAGCTTCTAGAACATTTTCTGTGCAAACCTAAATTTTACTTTCAAAGTAAAACTTTAAAGCACCTAAAAGTTGTTTAGAGACATAACCTAGTAACATCTTTTTGGGTTGATTTACCAGCATTATTAGCTAAGACAACTTATACCAGTTAAGATCATGGCACTGAAATTAATCTAGCTTTATGTTTCTTAACGGCTGTTTATATGAAAGCCCTTTATGCAAGTAGGTAGAAATGGATGTAGGACAACAGTACAATTGCACTCACTGTGATGTTACCTGAATTGTGATCGGTCAGTTCTCCAGAAATGGCTTCCAGGGCTTTAGAAAAAAATCTCAGAATCTTATGATTTACCCCTAGCCCTCCTATGATTTACTCATAGCCCCTCTATGATTTACGTCTTATGATTTGTCATTAGCAGTTACTATTCTCATTGGTCAGTTTTATAAATGTGTGTTTTCTTACACATTTTTGTGTGAAAACATCCAGGTTTCTGATTGCTAGTGAAGGTGTTCAAATTGAATATTTACAAGCAAATTAGATACACTCACAAGCTTTCTTTTTACATTCCCTGCAAGAATAGCTGAGAGAGGAACAGTTACTCCTTCCCACTTGGTTGAGCAGCATCTTCAGTGTCTCAAAGATTCCTTCAGCAATCATGTCTGTGGGGTTGCAGAGGTTTGAGGGCTGGAACAGGCCAGTCAGTCTCATCTCTTTGCCTGGCAAGATCATAAAGCAGATCCTCTTGGAATCGATCCTGAGGCACATGGAAAATAAGGAGGTGGTTGGTGACAGCCAACATGGCTTCATTAAGGGCAAATCATGCTTGATAAACTTGGCAATCGTCTATAAAGGGATTAAGGTATTGGTGGATAAGGGAAGAGCAATTGATATTACCTACCTAGACTTGTGCAAAGCATCTGACATTGAGCTGCAAGACATCCTCGTATCTAAACTAGAGACATGGATTTGAAAGATAGACCACTCAGTGGATAAGGAATTGGCTGGATGGCCACACTCAAAAATCTATCGTCAATGAATTGATGTCTAAGGAGAGATCAGTGATGAGCAGAGTTCCTCAGGGATTGGTTGGCACTGGAACCAGTGCTGTTCAGTATCTTTGTCAGAGATATGGACAGTGAGATCAAGTGCACCCTCAACAAGTGTTCAAGCTGCGTGGTGCAGGTGATAGCCTGGAGCAGAGGGATGCAGTCCAGAGGGACATTGACAGGCTGGAGACGTCTTATGACTCTGAACCTCATGATGTTCAACAAGGCCAAATGCAAGGTCAGGCACCTGGGGCAGGGCAATCCCGAGCACAAATACAGGCTGGGTAGAGAACAGATTGAAAACACCCCTGAGGAGTGTTGGTTGACAAGAAGCTCAACACAACCCAGCACACATTGCTTGCAGCCCAGAAAACTGATTGTATCCTGGCTGCAACAAAAGCAGTGTGCACAGCAGGTCGAGAGAGGTGATTCTCTCCTTTACTCAGCTCTTGTGAGACCCCAGCTGGAGTGCTGCATCCAGCTCTTGGCTCCCCACTACAAGAAAGATGTGAACCTGTTGGAGTGTGTCCAGAGGAGGGTGATGAAGATGATCAGAGGGCTGGAACTCCTCTCCAACGACAGGCTGAGAGAGTCTAGTGAAAAGTGCCCCTGCTCATGGCATGGGAGGTTTGGAACTGGATTATCTTGAAGGTCTCTTCCAACTCACACCATTCTGTCATTCCATGATTCTATGATTCTACAAGTTCTATGATACATTCATGTAAAACAAGGTAAAGTAAAAAAAACACCCCAAAACAAAAAACAAACAAACAAACAAAAAAAAGGTAATCTACCACCTTATATAAGTGTGGGGTTTTTGAGCAAAAGAGTAAATGTCTTTAGAATAAAATAAAACATTTTTTATGTACATGTGTGTTGTGAGTCAACACATGCAGGAACCAAGGGCAACCATCAAAGCACAGCCAAACTGCAGAGCAGATTTATTTCATTGCCTCACTAACAACACACAGGCACACAGGCTCCATTTGGCTCAGTTCATCCTAGCTGACAGCAAGGGCAGGGGCTCACCTGCCTCTCTGTAACAAAAGGCTTCCACATGTGTCTGAGAGTGAGTTATCTCTTCACAGGAATTCTACTTAAAACAGGCAGAGGAAGAGCAACACTAGCATAATAAATGGAGTTTTCTCCCACTGACATTTTTACCATTCCCAGTTGCAAGTTCACTTTGAGAGAAGCTATTCCCTCCTCCCCACCAAATCTCCACATTTTAACCCTTTCTTCCGAACTATATAAAAATGTTGGGAAAAGCCTTCTAAATTAGATAAATTGAATTAATAAGAAAATTCAATATTTGTAACTTTCCATGGCATATGAAATTTTGTTCTTTGTAGAGTGAAATGTATTTCCTAAGTACCTTATATCACCAGGAGAATCAGTGACAATATATGTCAAAAAGTCTGATATACTCAGCACTTTTGCCTCAGTTTTCAATGGTAATCATTCTTCTCACATCTCTTAAGCCCCCCTGAAACTTAAGTCAGGGAATAGGGAGTGAAGTTCTCTCCATCATAAGTGAAGATCAAGTTAGACACCACATAAGAAACCTGAATATATATGTGTATGTCCATGGAACCTGAAATAATATCTATCCCATGGTCTTGAGGGAATTGACTGATTCAGTTGCCAAACAGCTCTTCATCACATGTCAAAAGTCATGGTAGTCTCTAGTGGTTAGAAAAACATGTCCATTTTTAGAAAGGAAAAGAGGATGAACACTGGGAGCTACTGACCAATCCACCTCACCTCTGTAAGATCATGGAACAGGTCATCCTGGAAGAGATGTTAAAACTTATGGAAGTCAAAGAGATAGAGATAGCCACATATGTTGTGTATCTATGCTTCTTATTGACTTTAGATATGGTCCCCCACAACATTCTTTTCCTAAATTGGAGAGATATAGGTTTGAAAAGTGGACTGTTAGTTGGATAACACCTTGTCTGCATGGATGCATCAAAAGAGTTACAGTCAATGGGCCAATGTCCAAGTGGAAACCAGGGATTGAAAAGATTAACAAGCAGATCTGCTAACAGTATCTATAAATTATTTTCAATCCAAATTACTATTTATCAGTTCAGATAAATAGTATCTGGCATTTGTCTCTGGCTTTCCTAGAAGAATTCTGTATGCCCATCTTGATTAGTGTGACCACAATGTAGCAGAAAACACTTAATCTTTGTATATCACAATTTTTTCTGTTATAAAATAACACTCTACACATTGCTTATTTATTAGCATCACAGATCTCTGTGTTTGGGCTTCCTTTTCTCCTGCAGACACTATTCATCCCAATGACTTCAGTAACCCTTTCTACCTTGGGTTCATTACTTTGTTTTCTAGGACAGTCCTTCTCCCCCTAGTGCAACTAAAATCGAAAAGATATTTCTATCTGCTAAATTAGGTGCTTGAAATGTCTTTACTTGCCATATCTGAACTGCAAGTTACTACACTCTGCACGACTTATAGACAAATCAAAGTCCCAGAAGCAAAACTGGTCACAGATACAGGTAAAAATATATTTGGCAAAAAAGTCACTGTTGTATAAATCCAAACTTTCCAGAGAAAACAATCTACATAAATGCTGCATCTAACACAGTGTTATAACACAGAATTTCTCCTTCAACTGCATTTTGTTGTCCATTATGGTAAGTGTAACATTGTTGGAGTTTTAGATTTAAAGAAGAGAAAATAAATCTCAAATAATACATGGCACATGAGTAGGTAACTGAACTCATATTAGGTATGGGGAAAAAAAGTCTTTTAAAGATCACTGTGAGAAGACTTCTAAAAAAAAGTTTCCAAAACTTGTAGGAAGGCCAAAAGCAGCTAGACAGTAGTTGTGCCATATTTCTTTGTGTTGCATAAAGCACAATATTTCAGTGTTATTTGCTCACTTTATATATGTTTATTCATTTATGGTCTGTCTTCCTGTTATCTCTTTGAGAGAGAGACGTTAATTTGTATTAACAAAAAGTCTTCCAGTACTAATACTGCATAACTCATAACAGTTGATGAGTGAGGAAGAAGGAAGAAAAAGGAGGAATTGGCTTTCAGGGTTATTTAAGATGCAACATGTGACCTCTATAGTTTAATACTCTACTTCAAATATGAAAGCTTTCTCTTTTTAGAAATTGAATTTATGGAATGAAATGGAGCATTTTCCCCAGATCACATTTTCGAAATGAAAGTTTCAAAAGACAGAAAGGTTTGGAGAAAAGTTGGCTTTGATTAATAAAGGTGACTGAAATTATTGGGCAAAAAACCCCCATGTGGATTATGCAGTGAATGACCATTCCAATTTTCACCCACAAGCAGACCAAATCACTTCCATATTTTTTTCCCCTAGAATATCATCTAGCTCAAAGAGGAAAAAAAACTACTGAAGTGCTAAATTACAATGTCTTGGTATGATGCGTAGTAATTAATAAGTTAGACTTGAAAAAGTGTTGCACAAAAAAAAAAAAAGGTCCAGTGCCCTAGATATTGAAGATCAACTGTAGGCAAGACTGAATATTTTATAACAGGAAGAATAAGAATTGCTATGACAATAGTCAGTTCTATTTTAAAACTCCAAGATCATAGCAATCTATGAATATTCATAATATCATTTTTGCTGCTACTCTGGGGAAATCTTTCCTGGACTCAAAATACAGATTAAAATTGACAGTAAAGAAAGGAGGTGAAGGGAGTGGAGAAGAGAAAGAGACAAAAAATGGCTTAGACAATATATTTAAGGAGTGAGAGAGAGAATGAAACATTCAGACCTATCTGGAGAAGGATGTAAACAACCTGCAAGTATTCAGTAATTAGGAAGAATATCTGCAAAAGCAAGTAGAATAAATTTGAGAACAATTTTAGAATAGATTCACTGACCAAATAAACCAGAACAATGAGACTAAAAATAAATCAGAACAGGAGAAATATGGGAAAGAGTGTGTCTGTTTCCTAAATAAAGTTATAAATGCAAATACATACATCAGTAGTGTATATACACATAAAATTATATTTTTAATGTAACTTTTAATCCTAAATGAAAACATTAAATCCTTTCCCACCAGTTTTACTGAATTCAAGTTCTACACTTAGGAAATATTTTTAATGTGGATTTATTGTATTATTCCCAAAACCAAATATTTCACTCAGCTCCTTGAGTCCATCATGGTTTAGCCCCTGCCAGCAGCCAAGCCCCACGAGTTGCTGATATGTATATAATATGTTTAAATTTACTGTAGAGACCATCTGGACTTGTAGTGCCAATCCTAGTCACCAAGTATCACGTCACACTGAGAGCATTTTATCCTCAGATAACAAAAAAACCACAAACCAAACCAAACCAAAAAAAACAAAAAAAAAAAAAAAAAAAAAAAAAAACCAAAAAAAAAAAAACCAACAAAAAAAAAAAAAACAAAAAAACCACACACACACTCCAAAAAAAAAACCCCAAAAAGCCCTGAATCAATTCCTGAAATCTGACTCTAGAAATCAGGTGAAAAACACCTGCCAGTGCTCTTCATAATGTTACTTCTGAAATGTACCAAATATTCAGGGACCATGCATTTGCTCAGCTATGAGCTAATAATTAAGGGTAATGGTACAAAGTGTACAGGACAGATCAGGAAAAAGCTACTTGTGAAAAGCCATTTCACCAACTTTTCCACAAAACAATTTCATGTCAAGCTACATGGAAGAGAAACATTCAACTATTGAAATAATAAGCAAGACTTATAATTGACTAACTGTCATGACTAGCTTTTCAAAGAGGGGGTAAGAATACTTGTAGAAACCTCAGTTGCAGATAAATTTTGTTGCCCAGAACTAAATTTAGGACTGTTTTTCTTTGTTTTTTTCTGGCGGAAGTTTTTGTACTTCACTAAATAGTGTTTCCTTTCTATTTAGTACCTTTTGTAGTCTGAAGATTTTTTTCCCTGATTAGGAAAGTAAAGAGTTTTGAAATAATGGCTAATTATAAATAGAAAACATCCACCCACATGTGAAAAGAAATCTACTTGCAAAAGGAAAGAATCTCTCAAAGATAAAAAAAATACATGCATGAATGTCTAAGTCAGCCAAACCATTACTTTTAAATTCACACTTTAAATATTAAATTGATGTTTAATGCTGAATAAGTTGCTTTTCTCCAGTTGTTAACACATTATCCTTTACCCGAACTTCATTTCAGTAGCACTTTTATAAGCTCTCTAACTGTTAAATTTGGTTAAAATCTATATTAGTTATTTGGTGAACAAAAAAAAAAAAAAAAATTGGTTAAGAAACTAAAGAAAATTGACTTGATAATGTGGAATTCAATTTCTGCTGTCAAGGCCCTCTCCCTCTCAAAGAGTCCTTGACCTTCTCTTCTTTGCAGGGAAAAGAAATAACAATCTATTTCCTTTTTGTATCTTCCACACATCAACTCACTCTCCAGTGCTGTAGAAGAGATGAAAAATCCTACATTTTTCTTTCATTGAAGTTTCGAATTGAAACAAGCAAGCAGGCCATCTCTGCCTCACAGATCAGATTACAGATGAAAACAAGTTGAAAACAGCTGTCCTCATCCTCGACTTCCTACATCATGAATACACACAGCAACATGATAGCGCAGGAGGCTCTTACACTCTTGAAAGGAGTTGAGGAGTCTGTTCTCCTGCAGGGACATATCAATGGAAAGCTTGTGATGGGTCAGTGTCCCAGGAATTACTCCAGAATATGGAAAAAAAGGTGAAAACAGACAATTTTTTGAGTTGCATAAAACACCTCATCTAATTTTGGAAAGCACTTTTTAGGAAATTACTAAAACACTTTATTTTTCAAAACTTTATGTGATGGTTTTACATAAAACCTTTAAATGTTATTTTGCCATCAGTAAACATGTGTTTGGATTTCTGTTACAAATGACCTTTTTATCTCCTAGGTTTCCTGGATGCAAATCTAACTGCAGTGACATTCATTGTCTAGAAGAATTCAGACAGCTTCAGTGAAATGAATCTGAAGAAAGAAAACACTAACTGGGTTTTCCAACTATAGGAAATGGGTCATGCAATTTCTAGCTTTTCACCAACTGAGGAGTGACTTGAATAGAAAATGAAAAGGTGATGACAATGTGGCGGTAATGACTTAAAAAGCTTCAGAAGTCTTTCAGATTTATTTTTTTCCTTCACGACCATTATGGTGTGCAATTCCTAAAAGCCTATTTGTCTTAAACTAAAAGGAAAGATTTTCCTACAAGTCAGGGGATGAGCCTTTTTTTTTCTTTTTTCTTTTCTTTTTTTTTAATTCCATGAGCCATAAGACAAATAAAGACAGTTTTCTCATTTCCTCTGCAAAGATAAAACTGAGATAGTGTCCCCTAAGGCATGTTGAAGAAATAGAGACAGAAATTTAGGCCAAAGTATTGTCAGGTTACAAAGCAAGATAGCAGTCAATGTATGATTATCTTTTGGTTAAAATTGTCTGCTGACCTGGATACTGTCAAATGGGTTTTGATATTTGAAGGTGACTCACAATTATTATGGTGCAGTTTATGTTCATTATTTCAGCTTATAGTCTTTGCAGTTGCACAAGTCTGTAAAAGAAACAATGAATAAGAGATTTTTTGTGTCATGAGGAGAATTTTAGCAATTTTATGACCTTCATGCAGTAATAAAAGGGTAAAAGTCAATCACTACAACCAGTTTGATTGCATATAGCAAAAGACTTTGGGTTGTAAGAAAGGAATGCTAGAATTATGGGAATATTGACCTCTGGAGGTAATTTAGCCCAGCTGCCAATTCAGAGATAAACTCCTGCACTGAGTCTGGCTGTTGTGGAGTTAATGTCATCACAGTGGCCCATACTGTGCCATGCTTTAAATTTGTACATTTGCTAGAACAATATTGATAAGACGTCATGTTTTGCTTCTTGCTCAACATCAAGGCTGCCTCTCCACACCCAAAGGGCAGTTGGCTGGAAGTGAGTGTGAGACTGGGAGGGAACACTGATCCAAATTGATCAAGGGGACACTGCAGACCATATGACATCATGTTATGACATTTGTCTTCCAAAGTAGTCATTACAAATTCTGAGGCCCTGCTCCCTAGGAAGTGTCTGCACATCTGCTTGTCAATAAGAATTGGTGGATAAATTCCTTTCCATGTTTGGTTTTCGTACACAGGTTTTTCTTTTATTAAATCACATTTATCACAAATAATGAGTTTGTTTACCTTAATTTCTCCTCTTGTCCTGTTGAGAAGGTGTAGTGAGAGACCAACTGAGAGGGTGTCTTGTAGCCTGTGAGGGTTAACCTGCCACAGCTGCCACCAACACTAGTCAGATCAGCCCTGACTTTGCCAGCAAAACTGTGAAAACCTCACAGGATAGAATTTTTTCTTTTGAACATGGAAATTTTTTGAACATAAGTGTTGGACTGGACACATCATTCCCTCATGTAGACATTGAATTAAATTCTCTTTTTAACTGAATACCAATGAAATTAAAAAAAAGGACATCTGATATATAGATGCAATTCAGAGAACAATTTAAACTATTCTATGAGGGAGATACACAAGTGAAAATGTATTGTGTCAACATGCCCTATGGGAAGAGTACCTTGATTAATTTTTGAAGCAAATAAACCAGACTCTGAAAGTAATCGTAAGCATCTTCTTTCCCTCTTCTAAACAATTTTTTAATAATATTTGACATAAGTGTTTATGTGTTTTCTTGTTTTTCTGGTGTTACTCAATCTTCTCCATTCTGAACATAACACTATAGAAGTAGAAAGATATCTTTCTAATGACTTTCTCAAAGTTAATGTTAGTCTTATTAAAATAAAATTTCTGGTTTCTGTGGTCAAGTATATCTTTCTAAAGGTAGAACTAGAGTGTCAAGAGATGAAGAGACTGTGCAGTACTTCTTGTCTGTTAGTCTGTGTTTCACTTGGCAATAGTATGTGTCTGACTGGCTAGAATTATTTAAATACATGTCCGAACACGGGAGTCTTGAACAGGAACCATGAAAAGAATGAACTTTACCAAAAGGCTTCACTGCAGTCTCTGATTACTACACCTGTGCTTTGTACAGCAGAAGCTTTCTTGTCTCACAACACTGACATATCTGTTGGAAGTAATTGCTCCCCTGAGCTTGTCAACAGCTTCTAGAAACAAGCTCTAGGGATACAATCCTCCTGGTGCCTCTGAAATAAACTGTTTCTCCTGAGTTTCCTTCTCTTAAAGAGATCAGGAGTTTTCAAGAAACTATTTTTCCTTTAAATTGGAAGTCTTTGTTCTTTCTGTACTTTAGGTAAGGGAATGCATTGGCAATCTATAAAAGCATGTCTGCCAGCATGAGCTGCCGCAGTTGCATCATGAGCTCATCTGGCAAGGCACATTTGTGAGGCTTAGGGACACAACACAGTTCAAGTCTCATTTAATATACTCTGTTAATTGTCATGTAGTTTTCTTAATTAAAGAAGATCTGGAGCTATCTTCAGTAGTTCATGTGTGTGCAGAAAGCACTGCTTCTGGAGCACACCTGAAAACCCACCCACTATTGTCTTTCAGAACATAAATCTGGTCAACTGATATCAACTAGAGTTCCGTTTAGTTGCTTTCCCTTTTTACTTTGTGTTTGAAAGGTGTTTTGACTCAGGAGATGTATGGGTTAAACATCAAAGGCAAGGAATTCTCATGTGTACAGACAAAGTAATGTAGTTCTGTGGGTCACAGTATCAGTGGGCCCCACAGTCCCATGTACTCATTAGCTTTCTGTGACAGTAGCGGTAAGCACTCGATCTCTGCTGGGGAATGGGAACCTTCAGTTATTCTACATGACACAATAATGTGCTGATATTGCTAAATCACATAGCAGGAATGATCATTTTACAGAAAAGTGAATGTGTTTGTGCTAACAAAGGTCAAGGGACTAGTTGTATTGTTATAATTTTCTCTGACCCTGATGTCCGGTAAATAACCTTTACTGAAGGGAGTTTCATGTTTAGGACTTTGTGAACAGAGCCTGTGAGTTTTGATGAATTAAACCATAAAGGTTTGAGTCATACGCTATTTTCTGAAATGCAGCTGATCCTACAAAATTCATTTCACTTCATACCATAATTAAGCCACCATTTGTATTCCCAGAATTTAAAAACTGGTGCTCACAGCAAATAAGAAAAAAATATTTAAAACATGCTACTACTTTTCATTATTTTGCTATTAGATGTCTGACATTGTTTAAATAGAACATGTCCATGGCTGGACAAACATGTTCAAAAGTTACATCAGCCTTTTATTTAATTAATTATCTTCATTAATCCACCTTCTCTCATCTAGAATAAATATTTACTTTTCTGCTGATTTTTACTAAAGTGTTTTATTTTTATGGATAAGGACTAAGTAAAGGATCCGAAAAGACTTTTAGGTGTTCTTTTTTTTTAAAGCCTGGACTATTTCTGAGTCATTTACCAATATCTTTATTTCCTGATATGATATTAGTAGTATTTTATCCTCTCCATCAGAAGTAATATGCATCTTAAAAGTTCTTCTTACACTGACTGTATTAGCAGTTATGTAGCATTGTCATATGTCATACAAAAACCATGTGTCTACTGAAAAATAACTCGAATCTACTTTCTCAAAAGTAAGAATGCCATAAAAAAAGACAAAATGTAAATAAATAGGAAAATCAACAATTATGAATATTTTCTGTCTTTTGTATGAATAAAAGATTTCCAAAAGGTTCTACTGTGCTTATCTTACCGGTTTCTCCGACTTGGAATCCTACGATCAAACTTTTATCACATGAAAAGTTCAGGAAATTAGTAGATGCATTCTCACATCTACCATGCTCACATCTACCATACTGGGTACTACAGCGTGTTGATGATAGCACAGTTTACTGCTGGAAACATTTCTTCCTTCTCTTCATAACAGAATGTGAAATCTTTTTTCTAATTAACAAGTTGCATAATATGACGTTATACATCTCTTTATGATACAAATGGAAAATATTGCCGTGACATCTCAACTGCAGCTAAAGATTTCAGTCTGAGATAAAAAGACAATTGTGTGATGCTGTAAGTTTATTCAGAACAATAAGAGGCCTACTGACTATCTTAAAATACAGAAAAAATATTGGTCTGTAGATGCCAGAGAATCCTTTAGCTGAACTTGGCATTGCACAGCATTCGCTCCTGTTCAGGCTCCTGGAAATTTGGCAGAAAACGCTCTTCACTTCCCAGGTTCCTTAAAGATGCTTGAGGTATTTATTCCGTCAAAGATGTGTGCACCCCTGTAACATTTATACTTTACTGGGGGGAGGCTATTTTGGTATCTCAGTTGCATTGTCTGTTCACCTCCTCCTCTCAAGATGCAGTAGACTTCAAGATGAAGAATACATTTATTAATTATCACCTAAAGTATGGGGTCCAATCAAACATCTGTAAAGAGTGGATAACCTACAAATCAATATATAAGACTGTCTTGTCCTCAGTGAAAAACTTGATACCCCTTTAGTTGAATGGTCTGGAAACAAGCCCCTTGTTTTTTGTAACCAGGTGGTCCTAATACATAAAATCTACATAGCCTTGAGTGCCCCAGCACTCTGTTGGGATAGCAGTTTCTCCAGATTTCTGCCCATAGGGTTTTTTGTTTTGTTTTGGGGTGGGTTTTTTTTGTTTTTGTTTTTGGTTTGGTTTGGTTTTGGGGTTTGTTTGTTTGTTTTTGGTTAGTTGGTTTTTTAGGTTTTTTTTTTGTTTTGTTTTGTTTTGTTTTGTTTTTTTTTGTAATTTCAACACCTCCTCCTTTGGGAACAATCTGTCTTTTCAATGTGGACATTCTATTTTTTTTTTTCTGGTGTTTAATTTCTGTTTTCAAAAGAGGCATAACTTTGCTCTTTTCTCTCCCTCCACTTGCTCTGTCTTTCAAACCTGATTTTGAGATATCAGTGCAGTTATCCTTGCTGGTCTTCCCTGGGGCTGAATGCATTGGGTGCTTACAGGTTATTATATTTGGGTCACTCCTACTTAGACTGATAGTCAGCTACCTTTGTCAAACACGGGCTGTTTAATTAATTCCCTAATCCCAGCTGGAACCTCACTACCTTATATTGAATACTAAACAAACTGAGACTCACTTGGTGTCTGGTATAATACCTGCTCTTTGAAATGACCACACATGATTAATCTTCTACGAAATGAAAGCTGTCGTAGAAAACCACATCAGATACATTTCTGTATGTATCTCTGCATTCAGCTGCATATCCCACCCCATCATCCTGCCAACTTTCGATTAGTAAGTATTTGTTTATCATAGTTACATATAAATTACATTAAGTAGAAATAATCTGCTGAGAAGAACAAGGGGCATTTGCAATCTATGAAATGTCCCAGATAAATTAGGCACAAGCACATATAGCAGCAGCAGGTAATAATTAAATTATAATGGTTATCAATACAGAAGTTAAAAACACTGATTCTACCAAATGAAAAAAAGAAGGGAACAATTTTAAGACATAAACAGTAAGAAATTTGACTCCTAATGGAAAGTATGTATTGGAAGGACACTTCAAGGGCTAGGAGCTGAACATCCACCAAACCCCCTATCCTACACCAGATTGGAAATGTTAAGAGTAAACTGGGCATTATTCTGAAGTGTACTTCTTAAAACAGTCTAAACAATGAAAAAGTCTTGCCTGACAATTTTTACAGTCAGAGTGAGTGGTGATGGCATAATTTTTAATTAATTCACCAGAAGTAAAAAAGAAAAAAAGAATCCGCTTCTAACCAATGCAAATTGTGTGATGAATGGCATCATATTTCCAAAGAACTTCAAGATTTTTTTGAGGAAATACAACCAGAATATGTTCAGCTCAGGAAACAAACCAATCTTGCATTGTTTTATAGAGTAGCAATAGCAATATAAATTGTACCCAGGAAAATGAGTCATATTTCTTTGATGACAGCCTTATCAACGTCACCACATCAACTTCACCTTGCCACTGCAGGTTGTTCCAATCAAATCTTTGTCAAATCTTTGGGCATGTTTAACATCAACATCACTCTTACAGTAAATGCAGCATGCAGAATCCTTCTTCTTCTTCTTCTTCTTCTTCTTCTTCTTCTTCTTCTTCTTCTTCTTCTTCTTCTTCTTCTTCTTCTTCTTCTTCTTCTTCTTCTTCTTCTTCTTCTTCTTCTCCATTATTATTTTTATTTTTGCACTGTGCACTAATTAATTGTAGGTGAACATATGGCTTTTTGCTTTCTGAGATTATGCTTATGTCAAAATATTATTTATAAAGTTATTTTGACTTTTTTTTTCTCTTCTGCCTTGTGAGATCCAAAAGAAATGGTCACACCCATTTTCTCACTTATTTTACTACTACACAATACTCCAAACCAACCGAGAATGAGGTAATTGGAATAAATAATATATAATTTTGTCTGTGTAATTATATCCTTTTTTTTCCCCATTGGATCCACACTGGAATTCTAAATTAATGCTTCAGAAGCACTGGGAGAATTTCCATTTATGTCAGTGTTTTTCTGGCTCAAGCATGCAATGTTTTGGCCATATTTCCTAGCACTAAAAGTATAGCCAGAGGTTTTCTTTATCAGAAAGGATCCTTCAAATGTTTTAGATAGAGAGGACATCAATTAATAATAAATGTATTAATTTTGCCCTGTTTTTTGGTGTGCTCATTCCTCTGAGCAGTAAATTAAAAGGAACAGATGTATAATTTTGGAAGTTTTCCAGATTCTGTTTTTTTCTCCTAAGTGAAGCATTAAGCAATGATTGCTGTATGCAGTGTTCTCTCTCTGTAAGTTTCACTAAGGATC
The DNA here is from genome assembly GCF_036417665.1 of Passer domesticus. Classification (NCBI taxonomy): domain Eukaryota; kingdom Metazoa; phylum Chordata; class Aves; order Passeriformes; family Passeridae; genus Passer; species Passer domesticus. The sequence continues at coordinate 78,547,924 of NC_087475.1, forward strand.
CTAATTCTGTGCTGTATGTATTATGAATATATCCAAAAGAGGGAATATTTTTTTAATAGATATTTTTTCTGGTATTTATGATGTTGGCACCTGTATCTGAGCTTGTCATTGAGTCTCACTTTACAGTCTGTGTGAGAAATGGATATTAGGGGGTGATTCACCTGAAGCTAAAGTAAACATTGGAAATAAGGGAAATGGATCAGGTGCTAAGTAACCTATTTCTCACATAAGAACTTGTAAATGGTTTTACTGGTCTCGCCTTTCAAACATCACTTTCATACTTAAGGTTTTGTGTGAATATAATCCTGAACACAATATTCTGAATATAATATAATCATAGAATTAGAGTGGAAGAGTTTGGGTTCAAAGGGTCCTTAAAGATCATCTGGTTACAAACCCCCTGACATGGGCAGGGATGCCACTAGACCAGGTTTTTCATGGCCCCATCCAACCTTGAACACTTTCAGTGATGAGGCATCTTTTTCCAGTGGGCAGCTTGCTTGAGTGCCTTTCTACCCTTTGAGTAAATTTCTGCATAACATCTAATTTAAATCTACCCTCTTTCAGGTTAAACCCTTACTTCTTGTCCTGTCACTGCACTCAATGTTACACAGTCCCTCGTTATCTCTAGGCCCATTTAAAGTAGTGGAATGCTGCTCTAAGATCTCTCTGAAGCCTTCTCTTCTCTTGGCTGAACAACCCCGACTCTCTCAGCATGTCCTCATAAGAGAAGTATTCCAGTCCTCTGCTCCTGATATAATGCAGTATCTATGTATTTTTATAGCAACTATAGAATTATCAGGGTGTTCATTGAAATGGGTCAGGATCTAAAGTTTCTTTCAAGCAGACAAGGCACTTTCTCTATTCTTTACTCTTGGAGAATGCGTCTCAATCCCTGATTTTACTCACCATTAGGTGCCTCAGAGGGCTAAGGTCATTCAAACCTTGGTGAACAACACTCTCAGGCACATGATCTGACTCTTGGGTGCATCTCTCTCATGATTGTGTTTTCCAGTGTTTTTCTGTATTTCAGTTTATGCTCCTTGTCTCTTGTCCTGTGAACTGGATACCATTGGCTTGATATTCTTTACTATATACATCAGCTATTTACACACACCAGGAGATGCCCCTCTCAGTAATGAAAGCCTTCTCCTCTCCAGACTGAACAATCTTTTCTTTCTCAGCCTCTCTCACAGCAATTGTGCTTCAAGCCTTTCAATGTTTTTGTTCTTCAGCACTGGACACAGCACTCCAAATGTGTCTCACCAGGGCTGAGCATAGGGCAGAGATCATATCCCTTGATCATCTGTCAACTTTTCCTAATGGAATCCAGGAGGCTGCTTTGTTATAAAAACACTTTGCTGGTTTATAGACAGCCTGATTGTACACCAGTTCACCCAGGTCCTTTTCTGCAGAGATGCTTCCCACAGTCTCTCCTGGTGCATGGAAATTGTTCCTCATCAGGTGCAGAACTTGACATTGCCCTTTTTCTGAATTTCACAAGAACCCTCCCTGTGAAATTTGCTGTCTTGTGGTGTCACTGAATAGCAACACAAGCAGCTGGTGACAGACATTCCTAGGTTTGTGTCATCTGCAAATGACTTTTCACATAGCTGTACATATCAGTCCAATTCTTTACTTTTTTTTTTTAATTTCTGTTTAAATTGTTTACTACCATCAAGTTCTGGACCAGCTATGGAGGATGAGCATCTCCAAACGATTTATGTGTGCAGAAGGGTTTTTTTTGGTGTTAAATTCACCACAAAAACAGAGTAAGCTAGCATTTGAAACTATGATTGCAATTAACTTACTTATAAAGGTAAAATAATGATAATTATAAGTGCATTTATTTCCAAGGCAGGATGAGAACAGAAAATGCCCATTTAAGTGTAAAAACTTTCAAACTGTTGAAGAACATCATAGCAACTGCAGAGAAAAGCTCCTAGGAGAATGCAAGGGTCTTAAATACTACAGTCATCAGTACTTGATGGTAATGAAATTAAAGTTCACAGTGGCAGTGCAGAAAATTATTATTACTGTAGTATAGGAAATGTAATATAGGAAATTCAAATGAAAATCTGGAAATGTAAGTATTAAAATTATACAATTGGATATTCTTTATTATTTATTTTCTGTGAAAAACATTTTCAAAGTTACGTAAATTCACAATTCAGAATATTAAAGTTTAAGGACATTTAAAAAAAAAAACAACTTCCAAGGACTAAAAGCTGAAGCAAAATATTAAAGATAACAATGGCTACAAATACAATAAAATGAATGAAAGAGCTTAACTGGAATGGATCCTGACTGTTGTTTCTGTTATATTTCAAAGACTGCATTTAGATTTCTTCTGTAACATTCACAATGCCTGCAAGTAATACTCCAGTAAATCCTAAAGGGAATTGCTATTTGTGACAGTTATCTCTGTACAGAAGAATGAAAGCAGAAAGAGTTTGGAAAATCCTTATAATGTGATAAAATGCTGTATGCAAGAGAAAATCATAAACACTGTGAATAATAGTCTGATTAATTCTTGAGTCAATGATGTTGATTCAATGAGTGATGATGATTAAGAGAGTACAGAGCAAAAGAAATCATGAGTCAGAAAACATGCTTTATTTCCTGTATGCCACTTGGTGTAGTAAAATACATTTTGTCCTGCCTGTGTTTTAGGCATGGTTTCCTGCCTGTCACCCCTGCTTCCTGGTCGAGATTACATCTCTTCTCCTGTAGAGTTTCAGATCTTAGCATGGCCACTGCCTGTTGTCAACTTGAGAAGTAATGGATCTTTGTGGACATAGCAGCCATTTCTTACATCAGATTAGTTACAAAGAATCTGTCATTTAAACCACAATACCCAGATGCCAGAGAAATGAATAAAACAAAAGAGTCCTCTTTAAATTTAAATCTTTAATAAAATTTTTAAAAATTCATTCCATGTCAGATTGAATCACATAAATACATGCAAAATTATCACTTTGATGTATTCCTATAAATAAAAACAACAACAACAACAACAAAAACAAAATGAAATCAGATTATTTGAGAGCAAGGAACAAGAAGAGGAAACATTTAATGACTAATCTGTAGAACGAATTATAGGGGGAGAGGAGATGCTGAGGTAATGTGCCAGGTCGGGAAAACTGAAAGTGGAAATATGCTCATTAAAATGAGAAAAGAGGACTCTGTGCACACTTTCAAAAATATTTACTTTCCATCCAAAATGCATTTATTTTTAATTTCTGATGATGATGACAATGATGCTGAATATAGGTTTAGATTGCAGTTGTGGGTACAATGTAACAGATGGTGAAAAGAAGCTTGCATACTTTAGTGAGGATTCAGTGGCTAAATATGATCTCCATGTTTTAAAATGAATATTGTGTACTACCAAATATAGGAGAGAGAGATTTTACAAGTGGTGGGTTTTTTTGGGTTTTTTCCCCTTGTAATTTCAGAACAATTTTTGGCAGACAGCCTGGAGGCAATTGCCTATTCACAATGAACTTGTCTCCACAGGTTCGTGTTAGGATAGGCCTTCTTTGGGCTGTTGACTTAATCATTAATAAGTATTTCTCCTTATCAAGGTTATAAGAAAGAGGAAATAGTTGCTTTAATGTTCTTTTGCACTGAGCAAGTTATCTTAGATTAGAAATCATACAGTATACTGATGAAAAGTGTGTTTATTCCTCTACAGATATCTTGTTCTGTGAATGATATTATTCTCAAAGAAGATGATATTGAGGAACAGCTTTTTTTATTGACTGTTGAAAACTATTTTAGATTTACAACAAAAAATACTCTTGTAATTCAATTTACTAGTATGAAATTGGACTACTTTTCCCTTTGAAATGCAGTCCTTTGGTAAAGACAAATGATTCTAGCTACCAGTTGTTTGGATGGGTTGTTTAGTAATGTTCATGAACTCCCTGTGTGCTGCCTCCTGTAAAATCTCTGCTTGCTGTGATCTGTGAATACTTTGCAGTGTATCAGAGAGAGACTACACATTTATTTCAGGGCTGTAGATTTCAAAAGAGAAAGAGTAAAGAGAGCCTGATGAGACACAGGAAAGGACTTCTGTCCTTCCTTGGCTTTAGTTCCATACCTCCAAGAACTGAAAGCACTGTTCTACTCCACTTTACTGTGACAAGCAGGGATTTATTATAGTACATCTTATTGGCATATGATAAACTGACTTGAACACTGAGCATCATTTGTAATGGAAAGATGCCAAAGGTTGCCATTATCTATCTTTCTGCACATAACTCGGGAACAAGTTGCTCCTGCTTGTAGAAAGCTGGCTGTAATTTAGCCTTTCAAAACCAAGATGCTTACTGCAAAATTTTCATTCATTTACTATGAACTTGCTAAATGGTATAATTTTGCACATTTCTCCTTTGATGATTGCTTTTAAAAGTTGTGCTTACACCTAATACTGTGATTTTGACAGTTACAGTGGTTTGAAGATGATTATCATATCAGTGAGTGGTGCACAATAACATGACGCGCTGGTGTGCTACTTAGCAGCAAATGAAACAAATATGCAATTGTCTGTGAATTGAAATGGAAATCAGATTCACTCAGCTTGGTGACCAGAGTCACCAAGATAAAGCTGTGGTGCTCTGCAAATGCAAGAGAAGGCTCATGTGCAAAATGTGACTTTTCTGTTAATGATCATGATGGACACTAGAAAATACTTTCTGTTAGATTACTTATGAAACATATTTACCAACATTAACACCTCTTCACATGTATTCACACTCTTTTAAATACTGTCAGTAAATTATATGTTCCTACTAACACAGAACCCTGGTAGCCTTTAGCTTTTTGTAATTTCCCACAGCAAAAATTAGGGGGAAAAAAAGCCAAGGCCTATCTAAAAATGGTTTCCACATCCTACTCATTGATAATGGAAAATTTTACTCTTTTTCTGGTACACTGTATCTGGATAATTGAATTATCATAGGACACTGATTTAATGTATATTTCTATAATCTTAGTTTTAAATGCCCTGGGATCAATTACTACTACAGTGAAGCTAAGAATTTGTGTATCTTTGGACAAACTTTTCTACTGACAAACTGTAGAGTAATAGGATCCATTTTTAGTACACTATTAAAATTGCCTTGATTAACCTTTTCTATCAGATATATTTCTGGAAGGTTGTTCTCTTATTTCACCTCTATTAATGATATGTTCTCACAGAACTTTATTTGGGCTTTTCTATATATTTAGAGTATTATGTTTGATTAAATAAAAAGTTTTCTCTGACAAAGATGGAAAGCGTTGAAATTATTTAGAATCTTAGATTGGGAATTTGAAACTTCTGATTGTGAAAGCTACTACGCAAGTGCTGTCAAACCCTAGCAAACATCATATCTCATAAACTTTTGTAACAAAAGCCTCTAGAGTAGTTTTCTAGAGTTCTCTGGAACCATCAAAAACATAATAATGTCACAGCTTAAGCAAAATGCAATCTCAGTTCTCACTGAACTAATGGGGTTCCAGAATCTGACCCTTTATCTCCTTTAGAGTTTTGATCTTCCAGGCGTTGTCCAAATCTTGATGAAGTTATAAGTTTGAAATCTTCATAAAATGTGTTTTCAGATACCAATTTCTTTCAAAACAGCCAGAAGAAGACACAGGCATGCTTTGACAGCTGTCTGGTCTTTATAAAACTCAAACATCTTTGAAAGAGGCAAACTTAATCAGCCTCTGTCTCTGAGAGTATCCACATTCAGTTGTTCTTGAACATATCAGTATTTTTAAAAGTAAACATCTCAGATTTTCATCACTATATGCTGAATAACTTCAGAATAGAGGCTTTTGTTGTAATGAGAACTTTGAGCGAGATGCTGTGCAATATAATACAGAAATAACCAGAGTTCCTGTTCATGTTCCTCACCCATTGACTCAGTTGCCTGAAAAGAGATTTATATCACCTTGAATAGCTGGCTACAGATATTTTCCTCTAGTTTATGCTGAATCACTTTTTATATTAGAACTGCTTAATCACACACAGGGATTCTTCAAGTTTCTAAGAAGTCTGATGTTGTTGGCCATTTCTCTTTCTGAATGGAAAAATAAGTTCACAAACAAAACCAAACCACTGAATGATCAAAACCCCCAAAACCTCCAAAGACCCCCTAGCCTCCCATGAGCCACCAAAACCCTCAAACCAGTCAACCAATCCCAAGAACAGTTAAGAAATATTCTAGCATTGTCATTTTTAGTTTTCACATTTACTTTTCCATAGTGAATAACATTTCATTCTCCAGGCAATATTGACTGTTAAGAGTCAATTCAAATAGCCTGTATTAACTAGGTCTTTGGGTCTTGCTTAAACTATACATTTTATAGATGAGAGTAGATGTATCATTAGTGTTCTTTGTAATGCAGTGTTAATTTCTGAGTCATTATCTCATTATTTGTACCTCAGAATCACAGAATCTCAAAACATCCTAGTTTGGAAGAGACCCACAATGGTTGTTGAGTTCAGTTTTCATCCCCGCGCCAGACATTTTCCAAACAGAGCATTGTCCAAATGCTTCTTGGACTCTGTTAGGTCTGGTGCTGTGACCACTTCCCTGTGGAGCCTAACCACCCTCCGGAACAAGAACTGTTTTCCAATATCCAATATAAACATCCCCTGATACAACTTCAGGCCGTTCTCTCAGGTCCTCTCACTAGGCACCACAGACAAGAGATCAGTGCCTGCCCTCCGGTTTCCCTCCACAAGGAAGCTGCAGACTGCAGTGATGTCTCCCTTCAGTCTCCTCCAGGCTGAACACACCAAGCAACCTCAGACATGCCTCATACAGCTTCCCTTCAAGGCCCTTCACCATCATCATAGCCCTCCCTTGGACACATTTTGTAACCGCTTTATAATTTTTTTATATGGTGGCACCCAGAACTGCCCCCAGCACTGGAGGTGAGGCTGCCCCAGAGCAGAGCAGGACAATCCCCTCCCTTGCCCAGCTGGCCATGCTGTGCCTGATGTCCCCAGGACAGGGTTGGCCCTCCTGGCTGCAGGGCACTGCTGGCTCATGTCCACCTTGCCATCAAAATCAGGACCCCCTGGTCCCTTTGTGTAGCACTGCTCTGCAGCATCTCATTCCCCAGTCTGTCTGTACATCCAGGGCTGCCCCATCCCAGGTGCAGAATCTGGCACTTTCCTTTGTTGAACTTCATATGGTTGGTGGTTGCTCAGCCCCCTAACTTCTCAACAACTCTCTACAGGATCTCTCTGCCTTTGAGGGAGTCAACAACACCTCACAATCTAGTGTCATTGGCAAACTTAGTGCTCCTTTTAAGTCTTGCATCAAAATAGTTTATAAAGTTATTGAAGAGCACAGGGCCTATTATCCGGACAAGCAGAAGACAGCATAAATTCTTTAGAGTAATTTCAAATAGAGAAAACATTTACCTAGGTAGAAATAGCTATAGAATGAAGAACTGGAGGACCTTTTCTCTCAATTACTACTTAAGGTTTTGGGCTCACTGTTTTCATGGTTAAAAGAACAATTATTTTCCTTATTACTTCTCCAAGGGTTACATTCTGAGGGTTACTCTTCTGATGTGGTTAAACACATATACATTATTGGCCAATAAGAATAGCTGAAACAATAAAATGCTTGAGCATTCAACATGGTTCTGCCTTATAAGAAAAGTAAACAAATTGTGCTGGATAATTTTTTTCCATTCGCAAGCAATCAGTAGTTTGGAAAAGAAAAAGTAAGTTTTTGTGTTCCTGGAATATCTAAACCATTCCTAGACAAGACTGTCATGTCAGATTTAGCAGTAAAATAGGGATTAGTGATACTCTGCAACTTTACGCAGCAATTAAAAATGCAATAAAAGTCGACAAGGCATAGCAATCTATTTTCACAGCAACTCCTTCTTTTAAAGGAGTTTCAGGAAAATACAAATCATCCACAGTAGGAATATAACATTTCACTTGCACATGTGAACTTGAACAGTTTACCATACACAACTTGTATATAGAAATGGTAATCACATATTCTCATTAATAAATCATCTAATTAATCTAGACTTCAGGCTTGTTGGAAATTATTTTCAAATTGATTCAAATTTCTGTAAATTTAGTTGTTATTAAATAGTTTCCACAATATTCATAGGAGATTATTTATGTGTATTACTGTGATCTGTCTGTTTCACTTATTCATGTTTCATTATCTAAGCTCTGTGAATGTTTGGTTTTGTTCTATTTACTGAGGGCATTTTCAGGCTGAATAAATAAAATACAATTTTATGATATACAACATTTTTTGATGCCAAACATCTGCATTCTTAACTGGAAAAGTAAATTCATTTTGTATTCATCAAACACTATTCAATCAAATTTATAGTATATGCAGGTTTTTTAAAATATGAAACTATTGTATCAGAATGAATAACTCAGGGCAGAAGGGGCATCAGGATGTCTCCAGTCCAAAAAATATTTTGCTCACCCCAAGGTCACCTATACGGCCAGAGGAGGCTCCTCAGAGCTTTATCAAGTTGAGTCTTGAACACCTCCAACTTGAGCGACTTCAACCTCTCTGTGGTCACTGGGAGCTGCAGTTAGGATCCCATTAAGTTATCTCTGCTCCAAGCTGAATAAGCCCAGCTCCCCCAGCCTCTCCTAAGAGAACATGTGCTTCAGTCCCCCACACAAGGATGAGGCAAGGACAGGGAGAGATCACTCACCAGTTATTCTCATGGGAAAAAGAGTTTCAGCTTGGAGAAATTAGCCAGATATATTATAAATCAAATCAAAATAGGATAATAACAAATAAAACTAATTCTTAAAAAATATCCCACCAACCCCTCCCTTCTTCTCATGCTCAATTTCAGTCCTGCTTTCTTTATCTCCTCCCTACCAGCAGCAACAGGGAATGGCAGCCATGGTCAATAGGAGTTCCCTACCTCAGGAGACAGTCTACCACAAATTCTTCCAATGTGAGCCCTTCCCAGGAACCACAATTCTTTACAAACTGCTCCAGCATGAGTCCTTTAAACAGGGTTCAGTCCTTCAGGACTGCTGCAGTGTGTTTTGCCCATGAGATCACAAGTTCTGCCAGCAAACCAGCACCAGTATGGGCTGCTCTCTTCACAGGGCCACAGGTCTTGTCAGAAGTTTGCTCCAGCACAGACTTCCCACAGGGTCACAGACTCCTTTGGCATTCATCTGTGTTCAGTGAGGGATCCTGAAGGGGCTACAGGCAGATCTCCGCTCCACCAGGGACCCCCATGGGCTGCAGGGGCACAACTGCCTCACCGTGGTCTGCACCATGGACTGCAGAGGAATTTCTGTTTCAGCAGCTTAGGCATCTCCTTCCTTCCTTCCTTCTGCACTGACCTTGGTGTCTGTGGGGCTGTTGTTGTCGCATATTCTCAATCCTCTCTTGAGCTGCTGTTGTGCAGTAGGTTTTTTTATCCCTTCCTGACTCCATTATCCCAAAAGTGTCACCACCATCACTGATGGGTTCAGTGTTGGACAGTGGTGGATCTGTCTTGCAGCTGGCTGGTATTGGCTCTGTCAGACATAGGGGAACCTTCTAGCTCACCTCACAGAAGCCACCCCAGTATTCCCCCTACCACCAAAACCTTGCCTAAAACACTAGAGTACAAACACTTTAGCATGGGGACAGTACTGTGTTACAAGCTACTGATTGCACAACGGAGTGCTATATATGTAATATTACTATCATAACTGCACCTGTTAATTTTTTTTAACCACAATGTATAGCTAATGACACCTTTTCACCCTAGAGTTTCATTGTGGGATATGAAAAATAAAATTGTTATAAAGCATCACATTAGTTTGTGAGTAATAAAAGAAAGACCCTTTGATTTATCAAGTAACTATGAGTTTATATCCTATTTATTTACAGACCTTTTATCTCCTTGTCTTTTATTCCCCCACCCCACCACCACACACATTTATTTTAGACAGGAATATTATCATCTTGTGATTCAGAGGTATGCCATGAGACTAAATGTATGGTGCCTTTTTCAATACTAGGTAAAGAGTCATCATGTAAGTAGCCTGTGTAGAAATGTTTCAGGATGGATGCATGTCACAACAAATTAGGAATGTTAGAAACACAAGGACTTCAAGATAGAAAAAATAGCAGGAAAACTAGCATTGTATTTTACCTCCATATTACCCTAAGGATAATGGTTATTTTAGTATAGACATATATTTTTGACATAAAATTTTTCCATCCAATGATTTATTTTCCATTTATTAAACCATCCTTATCTGGGAACCTGACATGAAGCTTTCTGAGCTGAAAATTCTCTCTAAATGGTCTAAGTGAGCAGAACTCCACAGCGTAATAAAATATAAAAATAGTACTGACAATTTATATATGCTGTTAATTCCACTGATTATGTCCAAAACCAGCCCCTGGGTGTTACATTTAAACCTTATCCTCCTTGCAATACTCTGCTTTGAGAAAAGGTTATGTCAAGAGTTGCTCTAAACAGTGACTACAAGGCTACAAATAACTGTCAACGTGTTCTAAAATTACTATCTTTTCATGGTGAAACCAGATGTACAGAACAAGTTGGGCAGCAAAATGAAATGTTGACATAACCAGCTACAACAGTGAGCAAAGTAAAATATATGCCTCTGCATAACTGCACTATGAGAGAACATTGACATAAATTGAGTTGCTTTAACAAGTGAACAACTTTGAAGAAGAAATCCTACACTAAGAAAACTGATACACTTGTCTATTGTCTAGGTCTTCAGCTGTTTTATTTATTTTGGAAAATGCTAAACTTAGGGGTATGTGTGCACACACATTCACACACACACACACATATACACACACATGTATATATATAACATATATATATGAAGCATATACATAAAATATGATTCCTTACAACAATGCTCAGTAGCTCTGCAGTAAAAAATTTATTGAACTCTGAATGGAATTAGTGGCATAAGTCTTCATATCTACTAGTTCCATTCACTCATGACTGGTTTTTCATGCTCCTGAGCACCAGTAGACTCACAGTGCTTAATCTAGACAATTAGAGTACAAATTTTTCTCTAGTTGTACTGGTCAATTTGAAAAAAAAATATTATAGAAAAAAAAAATGAAAAAAATTTGATAATTTTCAAATTTTTCAATTTGAAAAAAAATACAAAAAGAAAAATGGGAAATAAATATCAAAGAGTAATGATGAGATTGTTGAGTGAATGAGCAGGAACGCACATGAAGAAGGATAATGAAAGAATAATCAGGGTAATTTAAAATGCTAGGTGTAAGACTAAGAATTATGTTATAACATAAGTTTCTTCTTATGTTATAAGAAGAAATTGTTATAAATTTTTTATTATCTGACCACAAAAAAACCCCACAGGATTATGAAAATTAGTTCATACCTATCCTTTTCAAATGAAAACATCAGAACAGTACCTAATGGTGACTTCTGTTGGTTGACATTTTGATTTCACATTATGTTCAATATGCTTGAATTTAGTGTGACTAAATACAACTAAGTAAAACATTTGGCTTTCTTTGCAAAATCTACAGCATTTCTGCCATATAGAAGCTTTGTCATTAGTAATTGTACACTTAATCACATTCACTGCCCTTCCTTACCATAAAAACAGAGACAGGTATAATCAATCAGAATTCTTTAATGGAACCAATTATGATTCTAAACAACATTATGATTCTAAACATTCCTATAGCAGACACCAATAACTGATGACTCAGTTAGAGAAAATCCAAAATCTTTTAAGAATAACATTAAGACAGATTACTAAGAAATATTTTCAAGAGAGCTTCAGTGAAGAAAAACAGTGATTCCTCAGCAGATCCTTTTTAACCATATGTATTTTTAATCTTAGCCTAATAAAACCACAAGGAAATTAACTTAAAACATAACTCATAAAAACAGAGTCTAAAATTGATCCATATTATGGATATTATCCAATATTATATATTGACTTTAGGCAAAGTGTTTCTACTTTTGTAGAAAGTGGGTGGTCACTTAACTCAGCAATTTGGTAACGATGTATGGGATCAGTTTGTCCTAAACTTATTTTTCTGTTTCTGAAAATCAGTGAAAATAGGTCAAAATTTAGCTAGAACCTACAGAAACATAGTTTCTTGTGAAAATTTATGTCTATTAAATAGATGTATAAATATGAATTTAGGAATTGAGTAATAGCCATCCTGATGTGGTTACTACTGCACAGAAAATCAGAATTGCCTCTTGAACTTGAGGCTACCTGGTACAACATAGCCTATGCGCACTGAGCTAAGATAGGTGTTCGCCTTCACACTTCCTGTTGCAGGCTCCAAGTTGTGTCTGGCCACTTCATACAAGAGTGGGCCAAAACAACACCGGGGACTGTACCAAGAGTTCAGCGCTGTAGAAGATCCAGACTTGTCTGGTTTAAGATGTCAAGTTTGTACCCCTTAGAAGCTTATTCAGTTCACTGGTATAGATACTTCCACTTTTTTCTAAAATCTGGCCTCAGGTATGTTCAAATGTTTTGTTTGAGAATATTCTATGTTTATAGACATATTTTTCCCAGAGACACTGCCCTTATGAATTGACTATCAAGGCTACCATGGCCGTAGTGGATGTAGTGTCGTATGGATTGAGGATAGCTGGACTCTCTTCATCATCTAGCCTAGCATATGATGCTGGGGTAACCACTCACAGTACACCTAAACCATATTTGCTTCCCTAGTAATTCCCTGGTAAATCCAGACCAAACTGGCAGCAATAAGAGGAAGTCTGGTAAACAAGCAGGGATGAACAGGACCTCAGCATGGATAATTACACTATCAGAAAACCAGAGGACATATCTCTTTACCTGTGAGATAACCTGATTTCATCTTGAGCCCCCTTTTCTCAGGGTATTTTGCAGATGAATTCAGTCTAAGAACATTGCATTGCTCCAGCTCATCAGAAATAACGCTGTTTTCAAAAAAGACATATTTAAAGTGGTGTGGTCTTTTTTAATTGAAAATTCTGAATTCTAATTTTTTTTTAATTTTTCAATTAAAAAAATTTCAATTTTTTAATTGAAAAATTATAAAAAAGATTATTAAAGTGGTTTGGTATCTGATTACTTTGGTCACAGGCTTAGGAACATAGTTTTATGGTGAGCAATTAGAAGTTGTAGGATATCTGTGATATAGGATGTCATGAGGCTCATTGGAATTCCAACATAAACTTTAACAAAGGACTTTGTATTTTATATGACTATGATTGAAGGTATTAAAAAAACCACAAATTATAATAAAAAAGCTTCCCCAAATATCTTCTAAAACCAGTCCTTGCATAACAGAAAAAGGACATATGAAACACACCTTGCGCTGAAGCTTAAAATTGCCCTTTTTTATTTTGTTTGATGTACTTCACCCTGTACATAAGTGCCCAGTTGTGGTGTGTTGTATTGCCAAATGCTGACAACTCTTCATCAGGTATTGCCCAATGATTCAATGTGAAATGATCAAGGGCATTCCTAGTTAAGGGAATTCCTAGTTAAAGTACCAGAGAAAGCAAGGATGTTATTAAACAATTTTTTTCCTTCAGTTATTTTCTGACTATCAGACCCAGTTTCATGCACAAACAAAAAAAATCATTTGTTTTACTTTGTGTGTCATACACATTTCTGCTTCCATATGCAGTTGGTAAAAAATACCAGTACTGTAAATTAAGGAGCCAGAGCCCAACTTAGATATTCAATGTGTGGATGAAAGGGCCCATCCACTCAGATGAGTAATGGGAACCATTTTGAATTCCATCTATTAAAGTAAATCTGTGAAAAAGACTGAGCAATATCACTACTTGTGTACATAACTTTTCACTATGTCACATATCTTCAATTTGAAAAACTTGGCTGAAAGGAAAGAAAATGTTCAGATTTCTTTGATGTATAAGTGAAGGGATGACACCACTACCACAGTTTTTTTTCCTGAACTCAAATTTCACCATACATATACCATATGAAAAACAGTCTGGGTAAATTGAATTTATGAGTTACAGACTTAATCTTAATTCATATTACAGTGAAACTTAAGGAATTTTCATCATGGTTAAAAGCTTCATAAATCTAGCTGTCAATAAATTTTTGATGGCACAATTAGATGGCTGTCTTCATATGGAAGGGAAACCTTTAGACAATGAAATTTTCAAAGACTGCTGACTTGAAACATTTTGTAAAATCTGTATTAGAAGGCTGTACTCTGTGTTAAAATAAAATTGGAAGGCATTAACCTTGCTTTTATTGGACAGGTCAGCATTTGGAAAAAAATAGTCATAGTGATATGAAAAAAATTAAACAGAACTTAAGAAAATATAAATGTAAAATAATAAGTAGCATTTATTCAGAATAGCTATTGCTACCCTTTAGTATCATCATGAGGCTAAACTCATTCTTTATTAGAGTTTGTTCTTCAACTTATTATTTTGATTCCCCCAAACGTGCTGGATAAGTAGACAACATAGGACACTCTTACTTTATTCCCTGTGGTCATTCTATACCATGTGGTTTGCCAAATTATTATGTGTATATGACTAATATCTAAATGCAAAGCTACAAGCTTCCATGGAATTAAAGCACTGCATTGGAACTATATGCATTACTGTTTCTACTCATCTGGCATGAGAGTATAGGAAGAAATATAAAATTCCAGGTCCTTCTATAGGTTCAGAGTACTTCTCTCAGCTACTAGGTCCTTTTAAAAATATCTATTTAACTCAGATCAATTAAAGAATAAATGAGCAGCTAGGTGATCTGTCTGCACACATCTAATTTCTTGTCTGGTGTGGAAGTTCTATCTTTTATATCTCTGCACTGCAAGAAAGTTAGTATCCCTTAGAGAGGAATGAATAATGGCTATTAGACATATTTTAATGAAGTTTTGAATTTCTGTGGGAGGTGTCAGAGTTTAATGGCAAATTTTTGCTCACACAGCTGTCTGTGCACACTTTAAGGTGCACTATTATCTATTACATTCACAGAGAGCAACTGCATGGTGCTAAGTATATTTGCTGCCTTTGCAGGAGATTGAAGCTCAATTTTCTCTTCTGTTGGACTCTTACTACAAATGTAAACAGGGTTCTTACAGAAATGAGTCATAGCTACCAAACTGCTTTGGAATCTAGTCTGTCTTCTGGAAGGTTTAATTTCAGAATTTCTGTAGTTCAGAACTGGAAACTCAGAAAGTTTATCACAAGTGGAATAATATTTCACTTAGCTTTGTTTGTATTTACTTTAAATACAAAGTAAGAGCACAATTAAGATTGCCTTCCTAAATCACTTTATCTTTACTCTGTTTCCTGCAAG
Organism: Passer domesticus; assembly: GCF_036417665.1. NCBI lineage: Eukaryota > Metazoa > Chordata > Aves > Passeriformes > Passeridae > Passer > Passer domesticus. The sequence continues at coordinate 78,563,258 of NC_087475.1, forward strand.
CAGGTCCAAGCGACAGTGTCACGGACTTCAAACCTGCAACATACATTAAGACCATACCTGGATTAGATAACAAGAACAAGTGTGTGTTCTCCTCTTTACTGGGTCTGAATAACCCCAAAATTTAGATTAACGGCTGTAAAGACTCCAATCTGAAATGAACTTTTTCCTCTTTCTTGCAGAATGCCCTTTTTCAAAATAGTTGTTAAGCATTGTTATTGAATGGATTGATTCAACAACAGTACATAAATTTAACTAGTCATTGGTCAAAAACATATTAGCAACAGTTGTGCAAGTATCTCTCTCTTGGGTAGACAGCAGGATTGATATCTACATGACATGACATCATCAAAATCTAGTGAGATCAGTGTATTTTAATAAGAGAGAAGCAGCATCTTGTGGCATTTGTGGTTTTTTTAATGTGAAGATTCAGATGGGGATAACAGTAGAACCACTGAAATTAAAAAAATGGTAAAAGTAGGTTTGTTATGTTGTTATCTGGTGTCAGTAACTCAAGGTCAACAATTGCAGAGCTCTATTGCATCAAAACTTTGATTCCAGAGAAAAGAGATTCTGATCTTAATTAGAGGTGAATGTTACCTGGATGTAAAGAATACCCAGACACAAATTGGCTGAGCATGAGGCTGTGTTGTCAGAGCCTCTACTGGAAAAATATAATGAATTAAAGAAAACTGATCTATGTGGAACTGTGATTCTCAGTAAGGATGCACTGTCACTCCATAGAGGAAATCCTAAGCCATTCGTTCATCAGATTCCCCTGTGCTCAAAAAAGTAAACTGTGATTTTAAAAGTACAAAGATCCAACATGCTAAACGAAAAAGAACACAACGGAGGAACATTTTGTGAGTTTTAGAACTTAATCCTTGTTGCAAAAATTTGTTAATTTTTGTGCTATATCCCATAAAACCAACAGATGTAGTATGGATACCACAAATTTAGAATAGCTTCCACAGAAAGTGAGTAAGAATACAAGATCTTATTCATGAACTCTCTTCTTCTGTTATTTCAAAGCATCTGTATGGAAGAGCTGGTCAGTAATTTTCATTTCTGACTCAAAGTTGAGACTCTCTTTCTTCTCCAGTCCAATAGTTTATTGCAAATGTGGAAATGTTCCAGCCTCATTTCTCAGATTTTTGCCTTTTTTCAGCATTGTGAAGAGGTTTTAAAGGATCAGATGAAGACTCTTTGATAGTCCATAACAGAAATTGGGATTTTAAGAATAAGGACAGCAAGGGTATCTGATTCAAAGAATGAATGGTATCTACCTGAAGAAAAGTGTTATTGAATTACAGTATAATAATTAAATGCATCATCCCTTCTTTTACAAACCAAAAATGGACACAAAGGAGGGTTAAGTCAAACCTATCTGCTGATGAAATAATTGTGGTAAGGAACAGGGCTCACAGGAAGGAAATAAGAAGGGTTAAAGTTGTGTGGTGAATAGCTTGGAATTACTGCAAATTCTATTAAGAGTTTGTGCAGAATAGAATAAAGAATCCTCCTATCTTCATTCCACTGAAAAAATAAGGTTTAAAAAACTTTGCTCCTCTTTTTCTTTCTTTCTTTCTTTCTTTCTTTCTTTCTTTCTTTCTTTCTTTCTTTCTTTCTTTCTTTCTTTCTTTCTTTCTTTCTTTCTTTCTTTCTTTCTTTCTTTCTTTCTTTCTTTCTTTCTTTCTTTCTTTCTTTCTTTCTTTCTTTCTTTCTTTTTCTTTCTTTCTCTTCTTTCTCTTCTTTCTCTTCTTTCTCCTTCCTCCTTCCTTCCGCCACTTCCGCCACTTCCTTCCGCCACTTCCTTCCGCCACTTCCTTCCTTCTGCCACTTCCTTCCTTCCGCCACTTCCTTCCTTCCTTCTTTTTCTTTCTTCATTTCTTTCTCTTTCTTTCTTGTGAAGTTAGTGGCCCCTAAGATATCTGTTCTGCACAAAGCACACAACCAGCAAAAGAGATGTGTTTTTTTCCACTCACATTAATTCAATATTCCTAAATCTAATCACGGTAATGCCAGGAAGCTGCTTGGAAAGCACTGAGCAATTTGGAACTGGCCTTAAGCATAAGAGCTCTGCAGGCTTTTCATTAACACTTCATAGTGTGGGAAGTAGCAAGACATGGCTTTTTTCTCTCTGTTATAAGTTAATGTTCTGGGGATGGAAGGTTTGCCAGAGGTGTCTTTCAGAGGGAAATCCTTCCAAATCCAGACAGAGAAAAAGCTTTCTTTGTCATGGCAATATCAGTAACAAAAGCCAGAACATCTCTACTATTTACCTACAGTGTGCTGCTGGCGACATTCTGGAAAACATCCAAATGGACTAAGTAAATCAGGATATCTAAAAATACTTTATTGTACCTTTATATATAGTATTTCTTCCATATGTTGGCTACAAATCTTATATTGCTAAAATTATTCAGGTTAAAGTTTCTTTATGAAGCTGTAAACTGTGTTTTGTGGAATAGTCCCTCTTCTTTTTCACCATCTTGCTTCTTTCCTTTTCTCTGTCTATGAACACTTTGATGGATTTAATCTCATCAAGTTAAACAATCCCTTGATGATCTTCATGCTATTTTATTCCATGGCATTAGTTGAAGAAAGGTTTCTTTTCATTGAACAGCTTTTCTTTATGTGAACATGTGAACATGTGAACAAATTTTCTGTAGAAATCTGTGTCCAACATATGACTTCAACTGAATTGCCAAGGAGCCTTCAAATGGTAACAAGTTTGAGGCACTGGACGCCGTTAAGCTAAGTTAAAAATCAGTGATCTACAGCTAAAAGCTTAAACAACTAGAGCTCATTAATCCTCAAACATTAAAGTTATTTCTAAACTTCTATGAAATGCAATTTTAGCTATTTTTAAGTACTTAGTTTAAGAACTTATGACTTTAATCAGACTATTTAATGTTTCAGATCTGGAAATCATGAGAAGATATCATTAAATATTGACAATTAAGTACAAAAATTACTTTTAAAATCTCTTATGTGTATACATAAATCTTGTTGTGACTGAGCTTGTGTTACAGAATCTTTGTAAATCAGAAATAATTTTTTTGTTTTAAAAATAAATATACGAATGCAAATCAAGTATAATTTGTTGTTGAAGAATAATAACCACTTAAATCTTGTGTCTATACCTCTTTTTCCTGTGCTTATAATTACCAAGAAAAAGAAATTGTGAATTATTTCTTACTGGCTTTGTAATTTTATTTGTGTTTTCTGTATAACTGCATTAAAATTCTTGCCTTCCAGACAAGTTCAGAGAAAGAAAACAAAGAATGTTCTTCAACAATATAAATATTATAAACATTTTGCTGAAATATGTCAGTTTTAGGAAGAATCTTGAGATCTTTTGATGTCACCAAGAATATAACTTTTTTTATTCTGAGTGAATTTATTACTCTTGAAAGACACCAGAATGATGATACTGAAGATGAAATTATTCATTGACATATATACTGCAACACTGGCCTGCAAAAGCTTTTTCAAGTGAAGGGAAATAGACAGTCACATTTGGCTAGGCACTATCATATTTGATGAGTAATATTTTACTGTAAAGGAGTCCATTGGGACTAAATATAGTAAAGACCAGCTGATAATATAGGGGAGGAAGAACCTTCCCTTTAGCTGTGTCCGATGAATGAAGATGTGAAGTTACAAAATGGTAACTTTGTACATTGCATACATTTTGAGAAAAATCTGTATCATGACAGTGGTTTATTCTGGTTGACACAGTCAAGAAAAGTTTCTTCACACCGTGCAAGGTCAGTTTTTAAAGTTCGATCTGGCTCAAGCTGTAAAGTGAAATCCCTTCAGCCCATTGACATGTAGTTGTCTTGAACACTTCAGTTTGGTTTCGTCACATCCTTTTTATCATGTGATAATCTAAATAGGAGCAGCTGTATGACTGCTTCAGTATATCTTTACATAATATATGTATATGTAACACATACCTTATGATTACTTGCTTCCAAACACTAAAAGTTATAAATAGTTATAAATATTATTGTGTAAAAAATTCTGTCCTGCTGATGTCTATCTAATTAGTTTTCTTGGATTATTTCTCTTTTGTCTGTATCTTGAGTATGCAATTATCAGAAATATAAGCAGCATTTGATGAGAAAAAAAGAAATCTTGATATTTTTCTTCTTGTTGAATTAAATGTTGCACAGTTGTGGGTAATTTCATATGAAATTTATGCACCTTGAATCATCATACATGTCTTCTAGTAGAATGAAGATTCAGGCAGGTCCCAGTCAGTTGGAGCAGATACACAAATACTATCTATCGCACTGCTACTAAAGCTTTTTAATCAACTTATACATGTAGAGACTGCCCTCAACAGGGGAACATCACTAAAAAACCCAATTTTAATATATAATATTCTAGACCTCAGGAAAAGTTAGACATGAAAACTTCAATTAATGAAACAAGCTGTTCAGTTTGGGTGAGGGGAGTTTTTTAATATATGTACTTGCTAATTAGAAAAAGAACACTGTTTGAACATAGTGGGTTTTTGTTTCATCGTTCTTTAGTAACATTAGATTTTCCAAGACATAAGGAATTAATTTACACATTGAAGAGAGAGTCATATAACTTCTTTAGAATTCTGAATCTTTCAAATAAACACATATAAAATTATGGTAATTGTGTTTGTTTTCCCTCATATCAATGTAGTACTATGGAAATAATGCTTGGAAAAGCCAACTGTAGACCATGATCAATGATTTTATTGTTCATTTTATTCCTGTCTTCTATGCCATCCTTCAGAAGATTTGGTGGAATCGAATACTATTGTAAAATCAACTTTCCAAATGAATTTTTTTCAAGGTATGTATTACTACGTCTCTTTGGTAAGGTCTATGATATTTTGCATCTTTGCATTCTCCAGTATGATGTATTTTATGACAAGTTGTGTCATTTCTCCCTTTCTTTACCTGTAGGATCCAGAAGGATTATGCTTTTACTGCTCTTGTTACATAGGAAAGGAATAAGGATAGACATCCAACTATGAGGAAAAATGTGTAAAGAACTAAAGCTGTAGGATCCAAAACACTGCCTAGCTCCCTACTATGCAACATTATCAACAAACACACACAAAAAAGGAAAATTCTATCCCAGAAATCTGAGCATCAGATCTGTGTGTTTTGAAGGAAATAATTATTAATTTTAGGGAAAGGACAGGAAAGTGAGATGACATAGCGCCTCTTTTTAAGTAATTATTTCTCATGTTGGGAGGTACTTGATCTAGACAGTCCAGAAATAAAAAAATAAAAAGAAATTAAAGAAATTAATATATATATATATATATATATATATATATATATATATATATATATATATATAAAAAAAGGAATGTTCTGCATGGGTACACTGCTATTCCTGCTCAGCACTCTTTATATGATCAGAGCCTGTGGCAATTTCACTGTCTTTCCACAGTATCTTATCATGTTTGATTTTACTACAATGTTATTAATACAATTTGTGATAACCTCCCCTTTTTAGCTGCCTAAAGTTAAGTGCATCAAATAATACCAGTCTGAAGCAAATTAACCATGTTTCTCTTCATTGAAGAGGTAGAACGGGCATCCAGTCTTCTCTCTGCTGTAATTAAAAAAATACATCTTATCTGTCCAGAAAGCCTGAGCTTTCCTTGATTTATCTCTCAGACTGCGATATCAAAGTGGTCAAGAGGCCTACTAAATATAAAATACAAACTTTAGGAAGCAAACACTGTATTTCTTGTTGAGTGGTTAAACTAGTATAAGTTCATACTGCGTCATTTTATCTCCTTTTCTTCAATGGAACTTGTATTTTCTTCACAGTGAGAAGTGGTATAGGTGCAGTAGGGTTTTTTTTGATATCTAAATGTATGTCAGAGTTATTCGATCATCCTTTTGTAATGTTTTCAGTCTGAACTTTCTCCAGCTAAAGAGAAATCTGAAACTGGATTTTCACCTTCATCTAACTTCTAAGCCACTATGTGAAAGTAAATTAGCATTAAATTAGTTCAAGTCACCATAATTCTTAGCTGTTGGTTAAAGCAGAATTACCTGTGTAACTCAGCACACCTGTTGGTGTACTGAAACTGAGTCTTCAAGTGACTTGGGAAATCTACACAGGATTTGGATCATCAAAACTCAGCACCCAGACATGTCCTGGATATGTTCTTAAACAAAATTGTCGATGCCTTTTTTTGGAAAATTACTATTCAAATAATAGTATACTATGGCAAATTTAGACATCAGTTAATCAGAGTTATTTTAGTTTTTTTGCAGTTAAGTATAAAAAGCTATACTTTTTTTAGCAGTTGGAATGCATAACATCAATTCTCACTTCAGGCTTGTCAATATGCTGATGGTATTTCATGATTTTGTGTTATATAATACATAGTCCTTCACAAATACAACACAACATACAGATTACTTAGAAAATGTTTGGGTTTTGGGTTTTTTTGTTTTTTTTTTTTTTTTTTTTTTTTCTAGATCCTTAAATAGCTGAGAAAAGGGGCAGAAGAGCAAAAGTAATGAAATTATCCCACTGACAACTAAATTTGCTATTCATGTATTTCATATTAGCAGAAATCTGATGAAGGAAGCCTTACAGATATTTGGAGAAAGAGCATAGAGGGATTAAACACAAATTCTTAAGTCTTCACTCTCCTTGATGCAAATATATTATTAATAAGAACAAAGGAAATAAAATGAAACTGCTTTTCTTGGTTTACTCTGCTCTCTTTTAGCTGAATGGTAGTGTGCATTTATTTTTTATTCTTCTGCTTAAATTTGAATTCTGGCCAAGGAAGCAGACAGGAGAACAGTGGCACTTGGCTCTGTATCTTACCCTCTTGCACATTTTCCTCTGTCAACATAATTACCTGCAGATATATATTTATCTCTGAAAGGAAAATTATCTAATCCCACCATGCACCATGAAGAGAGCTGGCAGATGAATAAATGACTGACAGATTTTTAATGTTGTTTTATGTAGTAGATTCTTGCCCTACAATCTTAAAGCTCTGGAAATGTACCATTGTCAACTGCTGTTTCATTTCAGAATTCCTTTGTTTAAATTTCTTGTGTTGAATCAGATGAAATGATTCACTGTGCTGGGCAAACAATGTGAAGTCATCCACCAGCAACCTGTTTTGAGTATCAGTAAACTTCCTCAGGTATGGTTTTTAGTCCTGTAAGTTACGGTTACCAACACTACCAGGCATAGTTAGAAGATATTTCCTGACCCCCTCATCCCTCCCAGTATTTTTGAAAAACCTTCATGGTGTGTCTTCCACAGCATTGTCAGTATGGTGTGGGTATTTATCTCTTATTTCTTATCCATTTTATTTATGTACTCTTTTCCGTGGTTTTTTTTCGGGTTTGGGGGAGTCTTCAGTAGAAACTTTGCTGGATGAATTGTCTTCTTTCCCATGCTTTTGTGTTTTGAAGGTTATTCTGCCTAACAAATAAATAAGTAACTATTATCTGGTGTCTTACAGACCTCCAATAGTCCACTGGACACAAGTTCAAAGAGACCACACTAAAGTACTCAAAAACGTGCTAATCAATTTCTAACCCATTAGCAATTATCTTTAAGAACTCCCACGAGACCAGAGAGCATAGACGAGTGTATTTGCAGTGCAAAGTAAATCTTTGTGAACAGAATCATATACATAATAATTTTGGATCCTATAAATGTATCAGGGAAAGTACTGAGTAATCTGTAAGCATTTAAGTAGCAAGATGGTAATAGAACAAACATCTTGAAAGACATTTGTATCAAAGCATATTGTCAGACCTCCTTGAAGTAGTAAGTGACATGGAAAACCAAGAACTTAGAATTCTGATTTAAAATCTTATAAGAATTTTTATACTGACCTGTATGGCTCAAATGGGAAATTGTAACAGAGATGACCATATTACAACAGAGTGATAATAAACAAATTGGAAAGAAGTATTTAGAAAGATGTAGTACTTATTTAACATTTTTAAGAAGGATTCAAATGTCATAAATCCTATAATAGCCAATATTTTATTAATTATAAATTTTCATTATAAGTGGAATCTTGAAAAAGGTCAGTGAACGTGGGAACAAGAGAGGCAGTGCCCATCTCCCATCTTGGAAGGGATCAATAAACAGCAATGGGAGATATCAGAGACGATTTCTTAGTTCTGCTTCTTCTTGCAGCAGACTTCAGGAAGCAGAATAAGTTATAAGCAGAACATGTTACAAAAATTTTATAGACCCAGACAGAACAGCAAATTAAATGATGACCTTTACAAAACTAAGAGAAAGAAAAAGTTGATAACACTGATAAACAGGTTTTCTTCATCTGAGGAAGGGCATGCTGAGAATTTACCATTGGCAGACATGCTGAAAATTAACCATTCATGGAATTCAATCTTCCATTTATGGATCCATGAAGGTTTCTGGTTCTATGTGTCTTTTGAAAACAGCATGAGAAATTATAATCTCAAATTTCAGCCAAAGACATTTTTTAGCATTTTTTTTATTCTATGGGTAGAGGTGAGCTCTAAGTCATGGGTGCTGTAAAACCCACATCATGAAGATAAACACAGATTAGACAGACATCAGACTAGAACAGTTCAGATGTACTGTCTTCTGACACAGGATGGAAGAAGAAACCAGAAAACTTCTTTAATTTTGGGAGCCTGTGATTTACCTGATTCCCCTCAGAATAACAGTTCCCTAGGGATTTTTGGTAACTCCCTCTGAATATTTAAGGTGACTAGATGAAATGGATGTTGCCTACTTGTCCCATATATATTTAATTAGAAGAAAATCATCTTATATTATTTGTCAGACTGTAAATAGGCAAGATTAGAAAACTCTTCCTTTTACAAAGTAATTTAAACATATTCTGAAATATTGCTATAACTCATCACTTTTCAATGGAATGCCATTTTTATGTGTGACACTTCTAAATTATAATTTTGAATTGAACAGGTATCCACTACAAAAATATTTTCCTTCAGCAAGTATGTAGATACTGTATTTTCTTTTAGTACTCTGACTACCTCTCCTGAAAAAAGTTACCATTATCAGTGCTCAATATGATGAGTAATCATCATCAAGGTTTCTTAGTATGGATAATAATTATGACAAAAAAAAAAAGTATGACACTGATTTCTTTTGTAGATATTATAAGCATTTGTCATACTGAATTTTTTTTGTAATTTTTTTGTGTCCAGTTTTGTAAAGCACAAAACCTTCTCGGTCATCTGGCTTTACAGCTGCATGCCCAATCTGGGAATTAAATGAGAAGTTCAACAAATTAAACTGAATTCATTAAAAGATTAGATATGTGGTCTGTTTATTTTACTTGATTATGATATAACAATGTGATATATATTAACTGGAAACATTATCAAACTTCAGATATTTCACATTTTTCCCAGTTTCTTTAATGCATTATGCTTTTTCTTTTTCTACCTGTTTTTCAGCCTTGCAAGGCAGGAATTCTGTTATACTATAAAATTTCTAGAACACTTTAGACACTGTAAGGCTATGATACATCACATTCTACTGATATAGCTCCAATAGGAGAAATCTCTGAAATGTATTTCATTAACACTGCAACAAGCCCTGAATAAGTTCACTATGTGCAATAAAGGATTTCAACCACAGAATTACAGTATTGTGTACATCCTCAGACTGGAAAGAACTTCAGTAAGTCTTTAGTCCAGACGTCTGGTTAAATCGCGGTGTACTGTTCCCATTCACCTTCTCCACCTTTATGTTTATAACAAGGGCTGTGAAGAAGACTAACTTCTGGATTTTCCTTGGGACCCATCTGGGGCTGAGCAACCTATAGCTCCATGGATTTTTCCTCCCACTTTTTTTTGGAGATGGAGATGGAGATGGAGATGTCCTTTCTTCAGCCTCCAGGGACTTTGCACGATCTTCGCAACTAATTGAAAACTACAAAAGTATCCCAGCAATGACATTAGCCAAAGATATTAGATTTCAACAGCTTATAGAGTGAGATTCAGCTCCAGATTTAGTCTCCTAAAAGTAGGTATCAATAGTAGATGTCTATACATAAAGATAAATATTTACTCCCCCTTCTAGAAACACTTTATATATTGTCTATTGGCAGGCAGCTGACTAGCTCCTAGGAAGCCATTGACTGATTTTACTTTAGCTACTCCTATCACTTTTACTAGGGGTGTCCATGGCAAATCCCAAGAGCTGTGAACTATTGCATATTTTGTTTGTAGCTTTCTGATTGGTAAAAGAGATTATAAAACAAGATTGGAGGATAAATGTGAAATTAAAGGAATGATTCTTCCCCCTCTTTGCAAGGGGCTATCATTCTTCACAAACTCATTAGTCTTGTTGTGAAAGTCAGCACACAGACAAAAATTTTATGGTTTAAATATCCCAAAAGATATTTGACAAGATTCCTCTCCAGCCATTTTTCAAGTAGCCTACCACGGGATAAAAGGGGAGGCCATTGCATGGAGGAATGATTCCTTAAAAAAATTAAAAGAAACAAACGTAATAGGTAATGGTCTATTTTCCCAGCAGAGAGTAATCATTAAAGGAGAAAGGTTCCACAGAGATCCAGAGATCTGTACTAGTGCCTGTGCTATTCATAAACACTCCAGGAAAAAGAGACAGTGGGGTGATAAAATCTGCTCATATCTCTGAATATCTACACAGAACAATTCAATGCATATATATCTAAAACAATGCCCTTAGGGAAATAATAATCCAAACTTTGCATACACATTCATGGCTCTAAGTAAGCAATTAGAGCTCTGTAAAGAGATTTTGTTTTCACTGTGTGAAAATGTCAGCTCAATGATCAATAGCAACACAAAACTAAAAATGCTAGGAATTCTTAAGAAAAATTAAAAGAACAGAGTGGGGTGATTATGGTTTGTTTTTTGGTTTTTTTTAGGGAAAAGAAAATTTGTCCCACTATTCAATTCAAGGGCCCTCACCTTGCAAGATATTTAGATATCCGACTCCCCTATTAAGGAAAGGATAGAGTAGTTTTAGATCAAAAAGGCAGAAGACAAGTGACAGGAATGATTTAGCTTTAGACAGTAAGGAACCATTCCACATGCAAGGAACCACTAAAGAGAATGATATTATTCAGTCTGCTAAATTGATACAGGGAGGAAATGGACAAGAAGATGCAGCAGAGATAAACAAAATCATAAATGACTTGGAGATTATGAATGGGGAAATATTTGTCACTGTCTTCAAATATAAACATTTGGGAGCATCAGATTAAACTGACAGTGGAGCTGTGTGGCACAACTTACTTTGAATTTCAAGAGGCACCAAAGGCTTCTGAAAGCAATTTGAAACTCACAGAAATTAATAGGAAACTGCTCCATTGAGTGCTATTATACATGAAAATACACCACTTCTTCAAAAAGTTCATGGTCTGCAAATTCATGGGGGTCCTGGAGACCATTTCAGTATAAAACTTTGGCTTTTGTTATGTTTTTCTTCACACATTCACCTATGCGTCTATTATGAGCCATCATCACATGAGATACTTTATTCCAAGGTCTTTGCTTTGATGCCTGTCCCAATGCTTCTAACAGCTGGTTTGTTTTTGAACACAATTTTTAACTCTTTGTGAAGTAATAAATTCTAACATTTGTCTATCTGTTCCTAAGCTGCTTCTAGTTTTATCTGTTCCCTAAAAGAGAATTTTAAATCATTACTACAGACATTTTTAGGTGATACTATGGAATGTTTTGATTAAAATAGAAAGTCAGTATTTACATACTGATCTGGAAAGATTTAAAAGCAGAAAAAACCCTCCTAAATAACAAAGACCTGTATTTTACAATAGGGATTCAACAAGTTCTTTGTTATTACTACTTCTCTTATAATGCAATCAGAAGTTACAGGATTGTTAAAAACAAGTACTTGACAAGATATCTTGGTCTCTTTATACAGATGTTCAGACAACAGTATTCCCTTAAAATGTTAGGATCAATGAGTAATTAGGGCAGCCTCTGACTTTGAGGTCATGGCTCTGAGGTACAGCACCAAGTCTAGACACAAGTAGAGCCTACTGAATCATTCAAATAATTTTCTCTTGTTTTCTGTAATGCCTGTTGCCATGAGGCACAACACACAGATAATGAAAAAATAATCTTGTCTTCAGCCTAGGCACTCGATATAGAATCCTTATGTTTCAGCATCCTCATTGATTCCCACATTTTGTGGGCTTTGGGTTTTTTGCACTTTTGAGGTGATCATCAAAAATCCTGTGTGACTTAAAGATTAGGGAATTGCAGTGACTTTTGTATTGCAGTGTGTATCTTTGACTAAACGCATCTCAGAGTGGACCTCATCATAATGGTTTTGTCAATATTCAGACTTGAAATAATATTATTCTTCTATGATTCCACATTGGATTTTATTTTTTACCATACTCTCTACTTTTTTTTTTAATGTGTTTTCTTCAGTGATGGAAGAACTGTGCTCCTTATGTGCTTTTCTTCTTGAGTTTGCTAAAAGAAGAACATGAGATTTCAGCTGATTCCTGCTTCTATTTTGCTACTTTATCTCAATTTTTTATTAATACATTATTTGTAAGTCCATGTTTCTATTAGAATGTTTTTGTTTTTTCCTCAGCGTTGAAAACTGCTGAAAACTGATTTGATCTTTCCAGTGTGTTTACCATGCCACCTCTCTGTTTTCTCACATGTAATGCACCTACTCTCGTTGGCACTCACCTAATATCACAAAATACTCCAAAAAGTACAGTTACTATGAGAATCAGCCTGTGACAAAGCTTCCATGAAAACAGAAGACACAGGAAGAGCAGATTCATTTGTATTATATCTTTGGCATTAGGGAGACTAACTCTCTGTGAGACTGTATGCTAGCTGGAGCTAAATTATTTGCTGTGAATGCAATGTCCTGTGGCTACACAATTTAGAAACACCAAAGAATGTTAGTATGCTAAATACTTTTGCTGTGTAAATGTAGCTTGTGATGAAGACACAAATCAGTATAAAAGCAATTCTTGTTTTGAAAGGAATGGTGTTGTATGCTGTTGATTTTTGTCAACCTTCATTCTAATAAGCGTCCTCCACTCCTGATTTCTATGCAAACTGCTTTTCAATTATATTATATGTCTACAATAACTTGTAAGTTAGAGTACACTTGGAGTTGGCTGTTACACTCGTCATACTAAAATCAAGACTGCTATTCATCTTCACAAAGAAGAATAAAATCACAGGCTAAGATAAAAAAGAATGTTTCTTCTTGGTACTATATTAGTACATTCAAGAAGATTAGTGAGGTAACACCTTTTTAGGAAACATTCAGTTTGGAGTTTTTCTGAGTACAAAAAACATATGGTAAGGATAGTAAAGCAGTTTTTATATTCACAATAAGTTGGTCATCAAGTAGAAATAGCCAAAGAACTATTTTAAGTTTACCTCACTTTAGATTCCCTTGTTCATTATAAAAAATAAAAATAAAACAACTTTCGACTTACTAAAATAAAAATTAAGTACTCAAAAAATTTTGGTTTCCCATTTCTCTTGTGTACAGAGAATATAAAGAACTACTAATACAATTAGCTTTCCTGTACAAGGGTGAAAATGGATACAAAAGGTGCAAGACAGTGAAGGAGCAAACACATTTTTTCAACTAACATAGCAAGTTGTGCTCTGGAAATTATTCTGAAAACCATAATTCATGTATGACCCTTTGCTGTCTCATTTACAGTGCAACTATAACTTCTAGTAAAGTGCCTGCCAGCTTTTTCAAGGGCAAAAGAAATCTATAATTAGAAGTTTTAAAGCAGTATATAATTTCCTTTCTTATTGCTAAGGGACAGTCAGAGCAGCAGTATTTCTACTGGAAACTTTTTGATTTGGCAATGTGTTTGTGGGAGTAAACATCTGGTTTATGTGGAAGAAATACTGCTTGAGACCAAATATAATACAGAATGTATAATTCTCATGGTTTAAGCCACTTCCACTTTCAAGATGGAAATTAAGAACCATGCAGCTAATTGCTCAATTCTCCCCTCACTCACCTGATGACAGGTGCCACTCTCCGCCTCCTTGCTGCCATCCATGGTGCCCCACACATTCTGTTCAACTTTTGCAGAAGTAGAAAATCTCTAATACTGACAAGCTCAAGGCAACACAGTGACCAGTGTGTGAAAATCTTTGTGGACTTCAGCAAGCATTTGAGTCAATTTTTATTGTGTTGTGTGCTATGTAGATCTAGAAACAGTTTTCTTCATGCTCATGCATGCATAGGAATACAGCCATGTAACATCCTTGGGGTTGATAGTAAAAATGTAAAAATGTAAAAAAATGCATAAAAGCTTTCTCCAGAGTGAGTCAAAAAGCACCTAACCAACCAACTAACCAACCAAAGCCCAAGGTACAGAGTGCCAGCATATGCCACCAATTTCAATCCTGTCCTTTTCTTTATGCACTTACAATTATCATTTTTGATTTCATTATCTTTATGTATTTTGTTGCAAGCAGAAAGCACTCTTCGATATGAGACCAGGATCATAAATTCTTTAAATCATAAGGTTGATTCATTTTGGGCCCTCAAACTTCTTTATTTTTTTGCACTCACTTTCAGTAAACCGCATGCTCAACAGGTATCATAATTGTCTCTGCAGGTGTCCACCTAGCAAAAAACCCCCAACTTTATCTATTGATTTAGGAATCAGTTTTACAGTTCATTTTTCTGTATGCATGGCACTCTTCAATCCCATTCTTGACAAAACAAATTTAAATAAAAAGTTCTACCAGTTTTCCATTAAAAATATAAAAGTTGTGGAAAAGACATCTTTTTCACCCTATTTGGAACATTACATAGTGAATATAAATTTTGATGAAGAATTCCAGGTTTCTGGACAAAGGGGATAGAAGTTTGGTAGAAACAACACTGCTGCACTAGAGCACCCTGTAGTTCAATGGCTCTGGTATGGGCACAGTGGCCCAGGCTTCAAACCTCCACCCTTTAATGGAGCCGGAATGTGAACCCTTTTCATGTTTGTGACACACCAAGTTAAATTGCATATGATGGACACTAAAGTGTCCAAGATTCTCCATGAAGAGCTGTTTCCTAATCGCTGCAGATGACACTGGTTTAGATGAAGATTTACTGTAGGAAAACATGTAATTATCACATTATTTTAATAAAGGTCAAAGTAGGAATAATTTGTATAATAATTCCTTAGAATAACTCTTAGGAAGTCAGGAGACAGACACAGGCTAAGTATCAAAGCAAGAAGTAAAGCTAGAGAAGACTTAAAAGTCAACAGGCTTTAAAGCATATAATGATGATAAAAAGGGCAGTAATTACCAACTAAAAGCTTTATCATCTGAGTTAGACTTTCACATACCTTATCCCTCTGGCATTAATCTTTCTGGAATGATCATTGCAAAGACTTAATACAGTTTGTGTAAGTACTACAACAGAAAATTTTTATTTTAAACAAAAAGTTTAATTGCTACTGTTCCATGTCTATCAAAAGTTTAACAACTTAAAAACTTCAATAACCCTCCTCTTTGAGATACAGAGATCTATAGAAACAGGAGAGAAAACTGTTTTATCAAAGCTGAGTTTTATGCTAAGGAGAAAATGGGATTGTACAGCAAAATTTAATCAAAATCCATATTTATCTGGGAAGATAGAGCTTGACAGGTGCTGTTAGGGAACTCACCGGTGTCGTTGCATACAATTGCAGGCACTGTGTTGCCCATTGTTTTCATGCAGTACTCAAACTTCCATCATGTTCAGATTTTGTCTTGCTATGGCTCAATAAATACCAGCTATTGTAAGTAAAAGGCTACAGGCATTACACTACTTTTCCTCACCTTAATTTTACAAGACATCAGGGATAGACCTATTCAATTTGTTATGAAGCACACTTGTTATGAGAATTTACTGTGGGAATCAAGTAACAGAAACTTGGTATCTGATGTCTAAACCTACAATGTGAGGTTTAAGGGAGTTTGACTTTCACAGGACTTAGTGACCCAGTTACTGATCACTGAAAAGGTACAACCTCAAGATGGAAAAACATGCCATATGTATGATAAAGAAGAAGGAAGTGTGAGAAACAAGTTAATGGAAATTGGCTTTCACTGGGTATTATATGGACCAATATTATATTATTATGTTATTAATTAAATATTACAATGTCATTAATGTTAAGATAATGATATATGTTATAAAGTGGTTGATGTAGTTACAATGGCCTAGTTGTGAGGCTGGTTTTCACAGGGATGCTTTTGTATGTTGTAATGTGGGTTTATGAGTTTATATTGGACAGACTGTTGCTAGCCAAATCTGTGAGAGACAACCTTAAAAGCAGCATAACTTCATCCAGTGATAATCCTGACGGCCGAAGTGACGAAACTATGTGGGCACTGGAAAGAGTGACATGGGGCAAGACTATGTGATATCAAAATAAATAAGCATAAAGATGATGCAATACCAGGGGTATAAAAGGTGGAGCCACCATTTTGTGCATGAGCATCTGGCGTTCGGCCATGCTCCCAGAGTCTGGATTGTTTATAGCAAAAGGCAGGAAGGCAGGAAGGAAGGCAGGCAGGAAGGAAGGCAGGAAGGCAGGAAGGCAGGAAGGAAGGCAGGAAGGAAGGCAGGAAGGAAGGCAGGAAGGAAGGCAGGAAGGAAGGCAGGAAGGCAGGAAGGAAGGAAGGAAGGAAGGAAGGAAGGAAGGAAGGAAGGAAGGAAGGAAGGAAGGAAGGAAGGAAGGAAGGAAGGAAGGAAGGAAGGAAGGAAGGAAGGAAGGAAGGAAGGAAGGAAGGAAGGAAGGAAGGAAGGAAGGAAGGAAGGAAGGAAGGAAGGAAGGAAGGAAGGAAGGAAGGAAGGAAGGAAGGAAGGAAGGAAGGAAGGAAGGAAGGAAGGAAGGAAGGAAGGAAGGAAGGAAGGAAGGAAGGAAGGAAGGAAGGAAGGAAGGAAGGAAGGAAGGAAGGAAGGAAGGAAGGTTGCTGTCAGAATGAGAATCTCAGTTCTTTCCAGCTGCATCAAGAGCCCCAACACACTTTTGATCTGCCAGCAGGTTGTCCAAGACTGCATATGGCAACCTGAATATGTTATATGTCTCAGGGTATGTTTTCTCAACAAAATAAGTGCATTTTTCATCACCCATAACAAACCCTCAAACTCCTCAATAAATAAAGCCTTATGTATGTGACAAATAAGCCTTAGCACATGTAAATTCTGGTTGACTTACTGAGTCAAATGTTGCCAGAGCTACTTGAAAGGCTTGTGGAATATCACTGATGGAATTTCTGTTGGAAGGAATAGGAAAAAACATACACAAAATTTTTTCAATCTGCACAAATTAGTCTTGAGCATTTCAAGTCTCAGTGAAGTAGAAAAAAAAAGTCTTCCTGTTTAAGAAACTTAGATTGTCCATTCAGACAATTACTGCATGGTTTAGATAATCAATAACATTAATCATTACGTAATGAATTTATGCATTCAATGATACAAAGCATCCATAGAATAATAGATGTGTAGGTAAACTAAGCAGTGAGCAGCCATTTGTTACTGACCAAATATGTAATGATAATGATGTGGTTTACACAAGTATTTAAGATTTAAAGATATTATAAAATTAATTAAAAATTCCTGTTCCACTAGTTTTAGATATGCTCCTCCAAAGTAAATCTGGAAAGACCTGGAACTATAGATAAACCAAATTTTCACTGAAGATTCTGAAGCACAGTTTTAGTATGGAAAACAGAAGGGAAAAATAATATAATGTGTATGATATAATATAATATATAATAATAAGAATAATCCTTGGTATAAGTAAGATTTGAACAAGAAAAATTTTTGTAAGTATTGTTGCAAAGTTGTATAAAAAGTACAAAAAGGGGAATATCATCCAAACCATATGAAGATAAACAAAATATGTTATTCAAATTTATGTATCTTACTTCCATCTGCAAAGCCTGGAAATCTGACAGAAAACAATCCATGCTCTTTCTAAGGTTTTTGTTTATTTGTTGGTTTGACGTATGATTTTTTTATTTCTTTGTTTTTTGTAGGAAGATCTTCCAAAACATAACTGACCAAAACTTTTCCTATAAAGCAATTTTCCTTAGGATGTTAAACTTTAAAAAGTGGGCAAAATAAATTATTCAAAGACAGAAACCTATTTAAAGGTCAGTTTGAACTAAAAAATATGCAGAAATACTGAATGACATTAATGAGTGGTATAACAATAAATGCAATGACTTTAAGTTTGGAGAGAATTCAAAGGAAGGAGTAATGAAAGGCAGTAGTGATGAGGCAATAAGTTGTCACTTAACAATACAGGAAAATAATGATAGAATTTATAGAGAAAAATACTGTTAATGGATTGATTTGTATCTGAATTTCTATTTTACAGTGGAATGAAATATCCTAAACCAGTCCCATATGATTTATTATATCGTGAAACTGTCTCTGTGACTTATTTTTTGACAACATATTGTATAATTCACAGTAAAGTGGACTAGACAGTGATCTGTTTAAAATAATCTGGATTTGATAGAGAGATGATTTAGGGACACACTCAAATCTCATTTATCTCCTTTTACTATGATTCAGTGAAAGTTGCCAAATTTCCAGGCTTTCCATAAGGTGTTAGCACAATGCATTTATTGGTATATATTTTAATAAGATATTCTACTCCGCTTAGGACATACTTGCACACATTTCCCATTTCAGTTGAAATGCTGCTTCAGTCCTACAGACTTGCCATCCCTTTAATTCCAACAATGGTAATTTTTCAAGCTTTGTTAAGTGGTCTTTAACTCTGAATTTGTCCTTGTATCCTATTACCTTGTGAAGAGAGGTTAAAGATTTTATGTACTCAGGAAAACAAACACCTGCTCAGATGTTTCCCTGACTGTTTATATGTTTTGCATAAGACATGCTTTCTGAAGATTCCAAAATTAAATAAATTAATAATGTGGACTAAATTAGCCTTCAGTAAGGAAAAAAATCTAAACTTTAGTTCCCTCTCTACACTGTCACATTAATTAAAGTATCAGGTAATATATTTCTGATGTTCTGAAACTTTGATTTTGTTTTATGTATTTTGATGTGCCTTTCACAAAAAACACATAAAGCCTAAACCCAAGGCACATCACAAAGTCTCTGCTGTGAGGCATCAAAACATCCAGGAAGGCAATGTCAACCACAGAGGAAGCAAAAACAGTTTCAGTTTCAGAGAGCAGTTCAGAGATGATTATGAATGTCTTTAAAAAATCATCTTCTGCTCTGTTAATGAGGATGCTGGGGCTGGAACTGTCAGAAATGATAGCACTTCTTTCCTTTTTATTTTATTAACTTGTATCCTAAACCAGACATTTTGACACTTTATTTATTTAAGTATTGCAGGCTTCAGTTTCAATGTGTCTTAGATCTCCCAAAACTGCAGTTTGTATACAAGAGCTGAAATTTGTGCTACTGAATTTGACTAAAAAAACAACACATTTGAATGCTTCTTCTGATATCTGACATTTCTGCCACAAACCTTAAACAAATTAAAAAAAAAAAAAACAAACAAAAAAACAACAAAAAAAAACCCCCAAAAAACAAAAAAGCAACAAATAAAAACATTAATGGAAAGTTAAACCTGTTTTCCAGTAAAGGTCTGAGTGGTTCACCTTGGAATCATATGAATGTTATTAGCAGGAAAGGAACCACTGCAGTAGCTTGTCTATGGTGAGAGAATTTGTGCTAGTCCCAAAGTCTTGGTTTTCTATGTCACATGGAAAATGCAGTGACTGATTGCACCCACTGATTGGATTGAACACCACTCTGGCAGCCTCAAATGTCAAATATTTTAAGTTGTTCACTGATCTACTGACTTCAGATGCGACAGAAGCTGTAATAAGTAAGATATATTAATTTAATATGTGTGAAAAATAAATATGAATGAAAATATTGCTGAGTGAATACCTTGTTTCTTTTATATTAAATACAAAAGGTTAAATGTCGATATTGCCTGTCAGACTTAACATGAGTGTAAGAACTTCAACATTGGGTACCACAAGATTTTTTTTCTCAGTGATCAGAAATTTATTGTCATTCTTTTTATCCAAGATCTATTCTCCGAACTGAGAAAAATCTTTTTTGTGATAACATTGTGACAAAGCTCAACACATCTCTATAACCATCAAATTGCTATTTTCTTCCAGTAAGGTATATGAGGCAACATTGTGATTTTTTTTTTTCTGTCAAACTCTATTGACATTTGTGCAGTTAGGTTCTAGTTAAATCAAGAACCTACTATAAGTTGCACTGGACACTGAGGGGTTAACAGCTATCAATTCTCCAGACTGTTTGGGAAAGAAAATGCATATAAAGACCAGAGCATCCTGTTAAAGATTCCAGGAGAATTTCTGATACAAACTTCAGGATACTAAATCTTGGAGCCTTGTAAAAGTTAAAAAAAACAGTGAACAAAATTATTGGATGACAAGGCACGTTGATACAGAATCATCTTTGAATGATGTTTTTGATATTTCTGTCTTCTGACTAAAAGAGAAGTGACCACAGACTTGGCAGATGGGTTGTTTTGAAACCTTTTCTATATGGTTCTTCAAAGTGTCAGACAACAAGAAAAGTTCTTTCACTTGGCTGGTATTTTTCTCTGAAATCAATAAAGTTTGCACTCGGGCATAATGAAAAATTCAGCAACATTCACTTAATCTGGCTACACATCCTGTCATGAATGTGTACTAAAGTCTATGCAGATTATGCATAATAGAAGTAGATTATGTAATGTTTAAAAAATGTCTTTTTTCTTTTCTTTTTTTTTTTTATTTTTGAGATGCTGTAGATGAAGTTTTAGTGCTAATAGAAGATGAAGCTTTTGTTTAAGCATGTTACCATTGAGAAGCATTCAGATCAGCCCATTTCACATTATTTTTATTAATAGCTTCTCTTTACTTCAGGAAGGCATCATTATTTATCTTTGTCAATGACCATGACATACAGCTAGTCTCACAGGCACCAAATGGCTAAGCTAAAGGCTAAAGGTTCAGCTCCAGCAGGAGTAGAAAATCAACATGAGTGATGCAGATGGCTCATTCATGGCACTAATTATCTTTTGTAAAAGATATCACTGAAGGCAAAATGGAAACTGAAGCAAGAAGAATTTAAATAGAATCTTCCATTTGTCTTCTTTTGAGAAGACAAGTGACTTTTCGGTGTGCCTCAGGGCCCATTACAATAGCAGTTGGAAGCAGGCTGTTTATAGCACATTCTGATTCTAGGTACCCTTTTCATCACATGTTCCTGTGTCTAGGTCATTTTGGACAGAGTCTTTGACGGTGGCACAGAATAGGAATGAAACACAAGACTCTCTGTGTCTGCTGAACTGCCATGGGAGGTTAATTACAGCTTATGGCTGTACTATATTACCTGTGGATTGCCTTTGGCAGCTGCTGTTAAATGAATACAAATGGGTCAGGCTTCAAAAGAACAAGTTCACCAACACATTTTGGAATAAACTATAGAATTTGACAGTGGATCTGGTCACTGAAATAGAGTTTCATACATGGCTCCTGAGTCCTATGCATTAAAAATTATCTAGAAATATTATTTATGGAATAATTATTTGGTTTGTAAGGAGTAGGTTTTATAGGGTTTTTGGACAAGAGACAGATGTTTGGTCTGTATTGGGTAAACAGTTCCTAGTGACAGTATTATTCTATAATCATTGGATGTGTGCTGTGCTGCAAAGATACCGATCATAGTGTTTTATAATTGGAATGGATCTGAGCTTTATATCTCTGCAGGATGCAAAGTATGGTCTCATTTCTGTGAAATTTTGTACTAATTGGAGCTTAAAATGGTGCTTTCTTTGATGACCATTTGCAAAATTATTTACTTCACATGGAAAATCTCCATTTTTGGTTTTAGACTTACTATGACCTACTGAGAAGTTGTCCTCACATACATCATATATTTTACTAAAATGCTACCAGCAATGAAACCTGAATGGAATAATTTGAACAAAGTATCACTATTAGAAGAAGTATAACTGAATTACTGGATTCATTTGCTTAAGCAGGGCTAATTAGAATGGACAAATCACTGCTCTAAAATGACTATACTCCTCAAGCTAATATCTCTGCAGAGACCTGGTATCTCACACAGAGACTGCTTGGGAATCTCTAATATTGGTGGATTGCATTATGTCCTAAAAAATCCTAACACCTCTAAAGGTGATAATGAACCATATTCTCATTTATACTGCTGTTTCTTAAGTACCAACTGAGCTGCAAAAAAAGGTCATAAAATCTACATCTTCGGATAAAAAGGCTTCAAGGAGTAAAATCAGGACCTGATTGACAATTATGCTTAATCATAATCTTTCTCCCTCACACTATTTTGGACCACTGCATCTCTCTGAGTAAAATCTACTCTAAATGAAACTAATCCTGAGCAATGAAGATACAACCTAATTGTAGTGGCTTGACCCTGGCTGGATGCCTGGCACCCACCAAAGCCTCTCTCTCACTCACTTCTGCAGCTGGACAGGGGGGAGAAAACCTACTGAAGGATTCATGAGCTGAGATAAGGACTGGGAGAGATCACCGACTTAATAATGTCATGAGGAAAATAGTCTAAAATTAAAGATACTAATTGGATTTATTACTGACAAAATCAGAGCAGGATAATGAGAAATAAAAACAGATCTCACAATCACCTTCTCCCCTCTTCTCCTTCCCAGCTCTATCTCCTCACCCCCAGCAGTGCAGGAAGTGGGGAAAGAGGGTTAAAATCAGTTCAGAGCATGTTGTTTCTGCTGCTGCTTAGGGACAGGAGTCCTTCCCCTACTCCAGCATGAGGTTCCTTAATGGGAGAAAATTCTACATCAACTTTTCCAACGTGAGTCCATCCCATGGCAACAGTTCTCCAGGAAATGCTGCAATGTGAGTAATTTTTTTTATGCGGTGACATCTTTCAAGGATAGGCTACTCCAACATGGGTTCCCCATTGGGGCCTAAGTCCCACCAGAAAACCTTACTTCAGCACTGGTCTCTCTCGACAGGTCTGAAGGTGCCTACAGGCTCCAGCAGGGACCTCCCTTGGGTTCACAGCCTCCTTTCAGGCATCCACCTGCTCCAGTGTGTGGTCCAGCTCCTCTGGGGGCTGCAGGTGGATCTCTGCATCCCTGTGGACCTCCATGGGCTGCAGGGGCACAGCTGCCCCACGGTGGCCTGCACCATGGACTGCAGGGGAATCTCTGCTCTGGCACCTGGAATACCTCCTGCCTCTCCTTCTGCATCACTGACCTTGATGTGTGCAGAGCTGTTCCTCTCAGATATTCTCACCCTGTTCTCTGGCCGCTATCACATTGGCGCAATAACTTTTTTCTGTTTTTCTTCATAAATCTTTTATCACAGAGTGTTACCATAATTTCTAATTGGCCCAGCCCTGGCCAGTGGAACATTTGTCTTGGAGCCACCTGGCATTTTCTCTGCTGGACAGGAAGGAAGCTTCTGGCAGCTTCTCACAGAAGCCACTCCTGTAGCCCTCCACTACCAAAGCTTGGCAAACCCAATACAACAATTCATGTCTCTTAGTCTGAAAACTTACTGCCTTTTTAGAAATACCCACATAGCCTCTAATGGTTTCTGCTGGCATTGGGGTTCCTAATCACTGAAACTGTCAAGGGATGCAAAAGTGAAACACTGTTTTGTTTGCACTTGTCTGTAGTAGAAGAATGTGGTGGGTCCATGGCAACTCATGTACATCCGTATATTGCATAAAAACTGATGAAGGTGAAGACCTTTCCATTTAATTATGTTGTATTCTTTTATTATTTTCTTTTGTTCAAAGCAGAAAGCAGTTTAGACAGAAAACATATGGTTTCTTTTACTACCTGAAGAAATACACCATCTGGCAATCTCTCAGAGCGGGTTCTGAGAAACTACCTTACATTCATAATTTTGGTGATAAACCCATTTCATTTGCTTTAGTGAATAACCATCAGTAACATGACTTAATGTTGTCTTCCAGTTAAAGTTCCAATTAAATCTTAATATGGGTTTGCTACTTAAGCAGTTAACAAGTAACATTGCTAAGTAACCATTGCTAATATGTTCTCCTGTGCACTGTTCCATATTTTTATTTACCTACTTGTTTGATTTTCTCAAGCTGTTAAAGTTTCATGCCCTTAAGCTTTACAGATCTTAAATAACAGATATATGAAATGGTAATCAGTTTAAGATTAGACATTTGCATTTAGATGTTCATATGTAGGTGTCTTTGTGTGCAATGAATATCTAAGCTTTTGTTTCAGTCACTGTAAAGCTGATCAATGCAATCAATAGAACCTAGACAATGATTTCAACATAAACTGAAATTCTAGAACTAGAGATTCGACTTAAAGAAAAGGAAAAATTACTCTGAGGGTGGGCAAACACTGTAGCCGGTAGGTTGTGGAGTCTCCATCTAAAAGTTCAAAATCCAGCTGGTTATGGACTTAAACACCCGGTACTATGTGACCCACATCAGCACAGGTTGGACTAGACAATTTCCAGAGGTCCCTCAGCTCTTCTGGAATTTTTTGATTCTGTAAGTAGTCTTGTCAGGAAGCATCACTCTCCACTCCCCTTGTTTTTCTAATTCACAGTGGGACGAAGAAGGGAGTACTGGAAGAATGAACCAGGAGCCTTGTGATACAGGGATTTATATAGGGTTATGGAGGTTTTGTTCTTCTGCTGGTAACACTGTGCAATTGTTTTTAAAGCATCTTATTTCCTAGAGTGGGCCTAATATAGTCACATAAGGACCTTACACTCCAGTCCCATCCTATCATGTCACTATGTACACTGTACACTTGTCATGACACCATCACACAGCTTTGGTAGCATTTATTGTTCACTCTGCTACACTGTTGAACATGACCATGTTTCAGACACTGACTGCCTCTGTGCTATTAAATATGCATACACTTGAGGGACACCTGGAAATAAACAGGACTATGGAGATGGAAGCAAGTTACATGAATTATATAGTGCACATACCATATATAGTACAGTTCTGCTCTGAAGTAAATGCGGACATACTTCTGGCAGTAGGCACCACAATGGCTCCAGACAACCCTTTACTAAAGATAGGACCAAAGGGTATAAAGCCAGAGCATTTTTTTTTTTTAGAAAAGAGGTAGAATTCCAGTTGGATTTGGAATCAATGCAACTACAAAAGAAGAGGTGAAAGTGTCTTTGAGGAAAATGTGAAAATATCTCATAACCTGTAAGGAACTGAAATACTCCTAATCTATCTATTGTTTGAGGTGCTTTTGGTTCACACTTCTTTTTTTATTTAATTTTTTGTGCTTGTTTAATTTGTTATATGTAGAATTGTTTTTGGTGGGTAAAAGGGTTTAACGTGGTGATCTATAGTTTTGATCTGCATCAAGAGACAGCTCTGTACTGAACACTCCCAGCTTTTAATACTGCCTATTAAAATAATTTTTTATATGAAACAAAAATAGACATAATTTAGGAATCTCTAACTGACATTTCACAGGAAAATGTCTACTAGCTTCTGGAAGAGCTGTGAAAGTGCAGAGCATGCAATTAATCTGCCTCTTTCACTGTTGTATTCTGCAGCAGCAAGTGAACAAAAGCAGTTCTCTTATTACCATCTTGAACACTGCCACTGTTAATATCTCAGAAGAGGAGAAAGGTGTGTTCTTTTCAGGTCTAATTTTGAAATCCTAACAGGTTGAAGTTGCTTCAGAGGATTGCATTGCTTGCTTGTTTTTAAAGGAAAGAAGCCTGAAGTTAAGTCTTTAAAACAGATCTCTGAACTCCCAGTCTTTTGCTAAAAGGCTAAGAGGGGAAAAAAAGGTATGTTGCAAAGTACATTTATGTCAGAATTTTAGATCAAAGCAGTAGAGTATTTTTGAAAGAAATCTCCTGACGGTATTCATTTAAATTGTTAAAATTTATATCTTCAATTAATTTTTCAGCTAAAAAATTAGACTTGTTTATAATAAGATTAACCTAGAAGAATCAATCTGGAATTACATCCATATCAAAAAACTACTAGGCATTTAGTGCACTTTGCTAGAGAGGAGCAAGTCTGAAATAAAATTGAATCAATACTGAGTCCTCATAGAACTTTGGAATTGTTCTGACTGCTCTACACTACTCACTAGTGTAGATATTGCCCATTCTAGAAAAGGGGCACTTATATGTGTCACAGTCCCATTACTGCCTACACAGTGTTTTGCCACATGCAGTTATGTTAATGACAGCTGGAGTACCACTTGACAGTTGTGGTGAGATTTTCTGGGATTTTGCAGAGTTTTTTCTGGGGAAAAAAAAAAAAGCATCTGCCAGTAAGATTCTGCAAAGGCAGAACAAAAGTATATTTAGAAGAGAAAGCTGCAAAATATGACAAGACAAGCTTTTAAGTTATGTGTCATAAAAATTTAGATATGATTATTCAGAACAGATTGTCATTAGTATAAAATTTCCATTACTTTCATTATAAAAAGGACTGAGAAATTAATGATTTTGTGAAGTTTTGTGATGGATGCAGACCTCTAACCCAGCCAGCAGTTCTCTGGTTCAGGCTTCAAAGTTGGTATAGGTCTGAGCCAAAGGTGGGCAAGGGAAAACATGCATCAATGTCCACTGGGTCATGCTGCTCCAAGAAACATCCAAAGAAGTGTGACCCAGTGGGCATTGATGTGTATGAGCTGGGAACACCAGCCATGTACTTTTTCAAGACTTATTTATCAAGAAACACAGAGTTAAAGTTGTGGGTACCAGGAGTATCAGGCACGCCTTCCCATTGCATGTAATTTGACTGCGAGCCAACCACTTTATTCCATAAATATGACAAAGTGAGCCTTCTTTGAGCCCTTCCTGCTAGGCAATGTGGCTGATATGGTAGTGATCTTCTCTTGAGGTGGGACACCTCTCAAAATTGCTTTTCAAGGCAGGAAGACCTTCTACTAATGACAGTCTTCTTTGGATGAGTCTAATTTGTGTTTTTTCTAAATTGCATCTGGCCTGTGTACCAAGTGACTCTTCCCTTGAGCACAGATGCCTCTCAAGTTTTGAGATTCCTTGCTTGAAAATCCTTACTAAGAAATCCTTCTTTACCCATCACACTAGATCCTTGATAAGTAACTTGCAGAATGCTGAATTAGTACTAATTAAATCCATATACCTGATTTTGTTAGGTGTAAAGTGTTTTTCAAGTCTGAGATAAAGATTTGATCTAGCCACTGCCAAGCTCCATCAGGATCTTAGAAATCAAGAGGGTCTGTTCTGAACCTCTTCACTCAGTCAGAGGTTCTCGCTTATCCTTTTGCATCTCTGACCTCTCTCCCCATGGCATATCATTCTAGCTTTATATCTAAATTGGTTTTTCTTTGTATGTTTCTTCCATGCAGTCGCACTGTAACTAACAGCTTGTTGATGAGAGGCTGGACATGACCCAGCCATGGGCACTCACAGCCCAGAAAGCCACACGTGTCCAGGGCTGCATCCAGAGCAGCGTGGGCAGCAGGGCCAGGGAGGGGATTCTGCCCCTCTGCTCTGCTCTGGTGAGACCCCAGCTGGAGTTCCAGGTCCAGCTCTGGGGTCCCCAACATAAAAAGGACAAAGACCTAGTGCAGCGAGATAAAGGCAGGGCCACAAAGACAATCAGAGGGCTGGAGCACCTCTGCAATGAAGACAAGCCAGGAGGGTTGTTTTACCTGGAGAAAACAACTTCTGGGGAGGCCTCAGAGCACCTTCCTGCACTTCTGATTTTTTTGAGGTTCACTATTCTTATGTTTAATTGAGGTAAGGAGAGAAGAAAAGAGGAAAAAGAGGAAAGGAAGGCTATTTCCTGGATTTAATTTGCCTAGTTAAAATTCTCATCTAGTGGATATCATTATCCATCCTTTTTTTCTTTTTTTTTTTTTTAATTACATAATGGTCTGTTATTGGCTATGTCCTTGGATTTTATGTCTGTGGAAACATCAGAACAAAATTTCTGAGCAATAATTTGCTTATTGAGGAATCTAATTTCCTTTCTGTTGCAACCATTCAGAACATAGGGTTAATTTTGATAACCAACACAAACTGGAAGATATAATTATTAATATAAAATAATGCTTACATTTAAATTTTGAAACTCTTGAAAGGCTAAACAACTTTAAGTTGCTATTGAGAGTCTTTTCCACATGAACATGATTGCTTTCCTGGATAATTTATTTTTAAAAATAAATAAATAAATAAATAAATAAATAAATTCATTTTTTCCACATTATTTTCTGAAATTTGGCCAAAATTTGGACTGAAACACCAGGAGGTCACATCATTCTGCCCATAGACATTTTTTCTCTTAGCAGTGGTATAACAGAGCAGCTGAGATACAGCTAGTTATCCACAAAAAAAAAAAAAAAAAAAACCAAAAAAAAAAAAAAAAAAACACCACCCAAAAACAATCCTTTTCAGAGCCATTTATTCTTAAAAATAATGGAAAATATTTGTTATTTATATATTCTGTTTCCACAGGTTTGTCTTTGTAGTTAGCTGTCTTAAAATACACCAATATAGGCAAAAAACTTTTTATTGTAATTTGGTTATTTATACCTATACATAAGTATAGTATATAATTATATATATAAGTATATATATATATAAGTACATACAAAAGTATAGGTATAAGTAATAAGTATAGTATACATTTTAAACACTTTTTCTCACAATACACACCTGGAACTTCTGGGACTACATTTTTACCTTTTCCCTTACTAGACTTTAAGGACTATTGGCTCAGAAAATATAAAAAATGTACCAAAACAAAACTATGAAGTGAGGGAGGAAGGCAGCTGAAAAGGACAAGGTGATAAAAAAAGAAAATATAAGGCTAACATTAACTTCATATTGGTATCAAAAAGAAGGGACAAGAAGGTTTGCTCTCCTGATAAGCTGTCATCTGCTCAAGAGTGGGAGTAGGCAAAACAGAACTGCTACAAATGAAATCATATATGAAAAAGACATTTATAAAACAACACCAATGTCAGTTAAAAAATTAAAAGCATTCACACCAATAATAATTCTACAGAAAAAAATGGAAGAAAACCTGAGGTAAACAACCGTTTCTGTAAAGATAAGTGGACTAAATGACAGGAAGACAAACATAGAAAAGACTATAAGAGGAAAAGGTCTATGAAAATACAAATCTAAAAATAAAATATCATATACAACTATAATAATATTTGTGGGATGCAAAAAATCTATTACCCATCTTTGTATTTTGTGAGCTGGTGCTTCAGCTCAGCTTGGCACTATAGAAGAGATGCAAACACCCCTCAACAAGACAATCAGTGTGATTGTTTTTGTGATAAATTGCAAAAAGTTCTCTTACACACATTTTGATATGAAGACAGATGATATCTGAAGAGGGATGGTTCTCATTTTGGATTTGGGACAATTGCTCCCTCTTGGCCAAAAATTATTCCAGTCCCTAACCATTTGTGACTTCCCCGTTTGTAAAACTTCTGTACCTGTCAGGGAATCTAGTGCTGTGCTCAGAGCTGATATTATATGATCCATAATATTATATATAGCTTTTGAAAATATGGAGA
The DNA here is from genome assembly GCF_036417665.1 of Passer domesticus. Taxonomy (NCBI): domain Eukaryota; kingdom Metazoa; phylum Chordata; class Aves; order Passeriformes; family Passeridae; genus Passer; species Passer domesticus. Next base: position 78,592,887 of record NC_087475.1, read on the forward strand.
GATATGTGTGAGACAGGCTTTTGACTAAGGTGGACTTTCTGCCAGAGGAAGGTAGAACTAATTTTATATTATCCTTTGTGTTATGTATTATATGTTAGATAATAATAATTTTGTTCTTGCTGACAGAAAGCTTTGAAAGAATAAAAAATCTAGACATGGGAATCCATCTGGAGAATTAAGTGTTACATTTGAGCTAAATTTGAATTTCATCTTCCTTATGTTAACGTATCTTTCTTCAATGCATAAGACCAAAAGCCAGGACAGAAGCTTCTCTGCAATACAGCTTTTCCTGTTGTGATACTTTCATTAAACTTTATTGAAGATTTGTAAAAAGGCCACAGCATATCTGCAAAAATAAATTCCTGTGCCTGAATTCTAACTCTTAGTTTCTCTAGTTTTTCTTACTTACAATAATGCAATACTGCAAAAAATAAAATGGGTTTAGACAAATGTTTGCTATAGAAAAGTCAAACATGAAGCCCAGGGTTTGTTAGACAACAGTACCTGAGACACGCCTTCCCAAGTGTTACTTTCTGTAATTTTATCCTTTGATAAAATGTCAACAACATGTAGGTTAGTAGCAGATTAATTGTATCTACTTTTCCTCACCTATATTAATATATATGATTATGAGACCCCTTCCCTGATCTGAGTGTGGTGAAAACTTAAATAAAAGGGTTTCTCTCTCGTCTCATTATTTTGCCCACATCAGTAAAGTCTATGGTCACAACACAGTGATCAATGTTGAATTAAGGGTAACTACCAGAAATTTTAAGAGACAAAAATTTAAGAATAGATCCCGAAGTTCTCAAGGACTGGATTAATTGAGTAGGGTGAATAGATAAAAATACTAATTTAAAGTATAGAATGGTACAGGGAAAAAGCTCAAAGAAAATGTTTTCAAGGGGAAGTAATGTAGTTTACATTGAAGTTTGATTAAAGTCCTAAAACAATCCATCCATAATGCACTGCATGTGCTGATAAACTTTGAATAAGACTGCTGAAAAGAGATAGAGTGGGAAAGTTTCCATCCTGTTTTACATGGAGAACTTCTACTTATTTTCTGTAAATGAACCAGGAAAAGAGAAAATTAGTCAAATATATATTCTGACAACAGTATCCATAGAATTTTAAGTGTGTTCTTTCAGAATAATAACACACAGAATATAATAATAATGCAAATATTTGCCCCAAAAATCCAACTGTAAGTATTGTCAATATTAGACAGGGTATAGGGATATATTAACCTGTCAAAAAACAGATGAAATTTGAATTTACAAATAAGCTAGAAAACAGTAAATAATAAATGAATATTCATAAATATGAAAATCTGTACACTAAAATACTATCTGTTCTGGACATTCAGTAAATTATTTTAAATAACAAAAAAAAACATGGAAGCCCTAATGTGTCTGCTAGTAATTCACACGACCAAAACCAGAAGTAAATTCCATCAGTGATTCACAATGAATAAACTCATTGTGTTATTTATTAGCCTGTTGAACTCTGCAGATACATAATGTGACTGTGAATAAATATGCATGTGTTTATGTGTGTAACTGCTTATTCTGCATTCATTTCCTACTTAACTTTTACCAAATTAAACCATTAGCCAGTGAACTTTTTCCTGTCTGTGCAGAATTTATGCTTCTGCTTGAGTTGTAGTTTTTTGCTCCAGCTGGTTTTGGACAGCACCACAAATCCACCATTGTATGTCTTAGTCCTCTTTGATTCTATCAACTTCATGCTTTTTCATATAGCTTTCATACAACTAGTGTATAGGAAAATAAAGATTCTGTTTATGCAAGAAATTGTTTACTCTCTGAGGAGACAATTATGCCTAGGAAGTGTTTGGTCCTGTCAAGGTCTACTAGGCACAGAGAAAGAAATCAGTGTATAGAGTTTTTTTTTTTTTACAGTTGTCCAGGAGTTGCCCAGCAAAGCTGCCTCATCATGTTGGGTTTTTGGTTTTGGGTTTTTTTGGGGGTTTTTTGTTTTGGTTTTTTTTTTTTTTGGGGGGGGGGGGTTGGGGGTTTTTTTGTGTTTTTTTTTCTTTTTTTTTTTACTTGAGCACAACATAGGAAGAATCTCTGGGTAGAGATGTGAATAAGAAATACTACTAAGTAGTAGAAGAAGAAATTTTAGATACCCTTTATATCTAATAATAATTGGCTATAAATGTCAATGAAACTATTATAGCCTGCTCAAGAGAATCCTCATAAAACTGCTAATTCCTTCTTGCTGCTTAGGGTCTGAATGATCTTAGCAGCCTCCTAGGGGAACCCAGTGTTTCTAATATGCTGTTTTTGGAAGAAAAGTTCCACCACAGCTCTGTAACATTAATGACCAACACCCTGTGAATTGCCTTGAAATTAGGTGGCAATAAGTGAACTAAAAGCATACACATTTAACATTTCTTGGTAAGAATATTACAGTGTTTCTGCTTTTGATTCTAGAATCTTCATCAGTCCCCAGCTGACTATAGGAAATACAGTTTTTCTATGTCACTTGCAGAAGCACAACTGCAAAAACCTCTTCTTTCTAGATCTTGAAAATCCACATTTTGTAACAACGCATTTTCCCTGTATCATAATGTAGTTCTCATTTCCACTAACTAAGCCTTTATTTAACTTGGTCTTTCTACTATTCTCTGTTTTTCTTTGGTACTTGATCTGTTTAAAATGTATGAAGAATGTTTCACATGGACATAGTCATGGGCTTGCTATCCACCTTGTTAGCAGAGAATCAGGAACACATATCCACATGCAGTGTGACCCAGTGCACAGTCCTATTGAGAGATGCTGCTCATTGGCTTCAGCTTGGCAGTCACACAGATCTGCGTTTCAGACTGAATTTGGATCTTGGACTGCCAGCTTCAAGGATAAGCAGAATGCCCTAAACCTACCTTCATCTTTAAAATGCAAAAAAAATTTCTCCGTAATATTTAGCATTGTCTGCCTAAAACTAGGTCTTCTCAGAGATTTTACATTACTTAAAAAGCATGAAATTTTTATGCCAGGAAAATTAATTAATATTCTGCTCTGCCTTTTCCATCATAAACCTGGTGTGCTTTATAAAGAAGAGAATTCTACATCTGAGAAGAAAATGAGGTATTAGACTGCTGCCTGCTCTGTGAGGATGGTGGTTTTTTATTGTTTTGCAATAGTAGAATAAGTCTGGAGTTGATTAATTAGTGCAAGATACCATGTGGTCTGAAAGTCAGAAGTGAACTATAAATGGATTTACTACGTCATGCTTTTGCATCCATATACGAAGAGCAATATATTACATAGAATATCTACATCTTAATCTTCTCAATACAATACATAAAATAAAGAAAACTTTGACACAGAAGAAGTTATTCATCATATTCCACACCATGTTCCAAGCCTGTTCCCTACTGCTTCTACCCAAAGCAATAACAAAGCACTTGCCATCAGAAAAGTGTCAGTTTTATTTATATTGATCACAAAATTACCTTTTGTGCTGTTTGCTCTTCAAACTGAGTATATGTGTCAGTCAGGAAGAAGAAAACAAACCCTTACAGAACTGGCATATTTCCAATATTGCATGTGAAAGGTGGTAGGGAGAGACAAAGACAGTAGTAGGATAAATTTAATGGCGAGAAAAATATACAATGGAATAAATCTTTCTACCAAGCCTCCATGAAGTTGTTAATGTCCTCAGTAGAATTCCAGTCCTGGTTTATGACATTTGCAGATATTATAATTAGGCCAAAAATGTGTCCTCCAAAGATATATCAAGAATACCAGAAACAGTATCAGCATTTTAGAGAGCAGTATTCCTGCACCACAAATCAGAAATATCCCAGTGTCCCATCCTGGTGCCATGGCATGGAGTACTACAGGTGAGGTTGTCAGGGATTTTTTTATCCTCAGAGAAAATCTCCCCTGATGTTGTGGTCTGTAAAGGTTCTCTAAAAAAATTCTCTAACACTAGTGAATTGGCTCCAGGTTCTCTAGAATGTTTACTTCCAGTCATCAACACATTTCTCCTAGGTTCCAAGTAGGTATATTTGTCTTAGCTTCTACTCCAGGTCTTGCAAGAAAGCATCTTTTGAGGAGTGACATGATTTCACCTGAGTTGGAAACAAATGAAATAGATACAATACATCAAATTCCATTTAGTTCATGTGAACATTTTGTAATAATTTGTTTCATATGTCTCACTGAAAGGATTAATTTAATTACACATTAAATTTTGTACGCACTGAAGTCCATATAAACTTTCCAGATAAAAAAATATCACAGAAACTAAAATTATTGTTAATAACTTTCTGAAAGTCTAATACATAACTGTGGTGCAAAAGAAGATGTCAAGAACAGCTGACTGAAGGACAGTCAGAAGAATTGAAAAAGAAATGAAAACTTTATAATTCTATAAATTTATGCAAATCACTGGTGCACTCACAATTTGAAAACCTCATGGCTGTTCTGGTTATCTCACTTGAAAAGAAACACAGTCACTGACAGGCTGAAAGACATGTAAAGCATGTCTAAAAAATATTAAACTGATTGAGACACTTCAAGTCAGACAAGAGATGACTGAGATATAGAGAGATCTGTAAAAACATAGGTAATATGCAATGGGTAATTGCATTTTGGTTTTAATGACATGGAAATGAGAGAACATCAAATGAATTTGTGAAAGAAAATTTTCTCAAAAACTCAAAGGAAATACCTGTGTCATTCAATACTTAAATGGATCGTTGAACCTGTGGCTACAGGATGTTTTGGTTGCCAAGACTATAAATGGCTTCAAAAGTTGATTAGGCAAGGTAATGGAGGAAAGCTTCACCAAGGACTGCCAAACATGGGGGTCTGATTACAGCCTCTGGCTTTAGTTCAGGAGGTCTGTGAACCAGAGAGAGCTAGGAGCTGCAAGAACAGAAGCAAGGAAATTACCACTCTGTGCATATCCTGCTCTTGATATTCGTTCCCTGAACATCTGCTGCTGAGCACCACTGAAGGTGAGCTTCTGGTATGACTCAGTGCTGTTGATCTCAGAGGGGCAGTGGGTGGTGAAAGCAGAGAGAGGGGGTGTGGGTTTTCAGGCCTTTGCTGATTTTTTAGTGGCATTTTCTGTGTAGAATTAAAAACTAATAAAAAAAACGACCCTGATAAAATACAGCGTGCTGACCCAAATACTTCTTAATTTAAACAGTTTAAAAAGCAGTTGTGTGACAGTTCTCTTTTGTTCTAAGCAGGGAAACTTCAAAGAAAAGTGACAAAAATCATATCAGAATGGAGATTACCTGTAATTCCTTTAATGAAAGGAAGGAATGGAGCTGGTTCTCTTATTCCTGGGATAAACTCTTTAAGCAGGGAACAACAGTGGCACAAGTGTCACATATGGTGTGTGCAAGGCTTGCTACAAGTGTGGAATGAATAACACTGACAGATTCACAGCCACATCACGGACCCCAGGGGGTCAACTGAAGAAGAAGCCAGGACTGCTCAGATGCCAAATTTCACTTTCCTGGAAAATGTCACTGTTGACAGCAGTCCTTTACATGCTTGAAGTGCCTCCAAGGTTAGGCATTGGTGTGAATAGTACTACACTATTTTTGAAAAAGCAGCTGAAGAATGTACAGCTAAAATAAAGCCACCAGATGAATGTAGGACAGGAGCTGGGTGACAGCAATGCCTTACCCCACTCCCTCAGTTTTCACCCCCAAATACCACCTGAAAGTTGTCTGAACTCAGATGCCTTAATTTTGAGCTCAGAGGCTTTAAATAAAAGTTTGATGTTGCTGTTGTCTTTGCAAAAGCAGCCTTGAGTGAAATAATGCCCCAGCAAAATACAGTTAAGTTTAGTATAACAGAACAAACAAAAGGAATTGAAAAGCATTGCACTTCATGCTTAAGATCTTCTATTCAAGAAATACTACAAATTTCCTGACCTTTCAAGCTGTAGTCTTTTTGTATCCGGAGTGGAAGCTATTTTTGTATGACTACAAACATAGAGTAGGGCAGTGGCTGTCAGTCTCTGGTGTATCAGGATGACACTTTGAAGACGTGATTTCTGCCCATCAGATCATATCACCATGTAGTGGATAATATTACTTGACATTCTATAAATTCATCTTTAAACCTTCACATCGTACAACAGAGAAGTTCCAACCATGCCACCAGTATTCATTTGGGTTTTGGCAGTTGCTTCTTAAAACCAAAGGCATATAAACAAGCAATATCCTCCGAAGATCTTTCTCAATTGGCCAAGAAATATGGGACCTGAGAGAAAATATCGCAGCCGAACAATTCAGACACTGTGAAATGTCACAGCATTAGCACTATAGTCCATGATAATAACTTCGTTATAGATAATGATTACCTTTCTTGGAAGCTTGCCAGCATGCCTGTGTAACAGGGATTCAAACCTACCATACATGTATCTTTGTTAAATAGGTGGAGATTCACTGCATTAATTTAAGCCAGGTATTAATTGAGACATTTTTACTTCAGTGTAGTTGTTCCTAACCTACACAGGAATTAAAAAAAAACCAAACCAAAGCAAAACAAAACAAAACCAAAAAAAAACAAAAAACCAACAACATAAACAAAATAAAAACAAAAGTAGCTCAAAATCTAAGTTATGAATTCATAATTTTAAATAAATGAAACAGATCCGCAGATGTTATAATTTTTTGGGAGTTGTAACTGATAAGAGCTGTCTAGAATCATAGATATTTGTTAATATTCCAAACATCTAATATATATATGAAATACAGAAAAACAAAGTATAGATACATGACCTCTCTATTAAATAGGGTAATTTTTCTCTCGTAGCATGTTCCCAAATGGTTATGTATGCTTAGAATTCGACTATAATTCTATAATTCTAATATAATTAGATACATTTTAGATAACTATATAGATAGAAAATTATATTTATTAGATTTTCTGGCAACCTAGTGTATGCTTTGTCTAATTTTTCATTTCTACCAATCAAAGACACAAAGTTTTATCTCTGTCCTACAAAGACAAGAAGTTTGCTGTGGGAGCTGCATTGATACACTGAGCTTCTTCATGTCACCTCTCAAATACATTAAATACAATGACCTTTTCAGAAGAAAAGAATTTTCTATCTGCAGACCAACCCTCTTAAAATAGCAAATGTTCTTCTTTATTATATAAATGTGTTGTAGGATTAAGTGGACCAGCTTCTATTCCCCAATTCTTTTTTTTTTTTTTTTTTTTGTTATCTAATAATCCTTCCACTGCAAACTTTTAAAAAATTGCACTTGAGAATTTCTAGGTGTGTACATATCATCGGCTGGAATACATGGAACTAAAACATGGCACAATAAATATAGTTTTATGACTGGAGTTGGTTGAGAAGAGGCAGAGGAAGTGTGCCCAGACCCTCCTTTTCTCCAGACTAAACAGCCCAGTTCCCTCAGCGGTTCCTCACAACACCTGTGCTCCAGACCCTCCACCAGCTTCAATGCCCTTTTCTGAAGATGTTCCAGATGCTCCAGACCCTCAGTCAGTGTTTTTCTTATAGTGAAAAGCCCAAAAGTGAAGATGTGGAGCGCCCATCCCTGGAGGTATTTAAAAGACAAGCACTACAGCATATGTCTTAGTAGTGGATTTGGCAGTGCTGAACTTCATGACCTTAAAGGTGTTTTCCAACCTTAGTGGTCCTGTGATGCTCTATACATATACATAGTGAAAGTTTTGAGGGAACAGAAAAAGCAGAATAAAAATATTGTGGAAATATATGTGTATGTATGTACATATATATATATATATATGTGTGTGTGTGTGAGTGTACATATTTTCTGCATCTGGTATTACACACACAAACCTTGGAGACAAAACACTGAGACACAGGCCCAATCTGGAATGCCCTTTCTTGTGCCTTTAGGATATTCTGAAGATTTGATTTGCAAGGATATAGAAAACTAAATAACAATATGTCACAGTGTTATAATGCAGAACTTGAAACACTGATTTAGCTGAAATGTTTCCACATCAATGTAAATGTGAAAGTGAGAATGGAATTTGTACAACAAAGCAAATTTCTTTTACTGGTCATGCTGCATATGAAAGGGAGTTTTTATTGAATACGTGTACTTATCTCATGAAAAGACAGCAAGTAATCTCAAATACAAATGGAAATGTGAATATGAATAGACAATTTACACATACAGAGACAGTTTGAAGATAATAAAAGAGAGTTCTTGACCATTGGAAAAGAGATTTTCAGTAACTTACTACTTGCTCTGCAAGTATATGATGAACAATACCTGCATTTCCTGGGCCCTAGATATCAAAACTCGAGCCCATTGTAGAATATTGTTTCCTGAATGCTGCTATTACCCAGGGTTCGTTTTACTGGAAAAGAAATAATGAATGCAGAATATGAACATGACTGTATCCATGTGCTGGTTCTGTCTGGGATAGAGTTAATTTTCTTCACAGTCACTCATGTGGGGCTAAATTTTGGATCTGTGCTGGAGACAGTGTTGCTAATTCAGGGATGTTTTAGTGCCTGCTGAGCAGGGCTTGCACAGCATCAGGGTCTTTTCTGCTCCTCACCCCACGCCACCAGTGAGGAGGCTGGGGGAGAACAAGGAGTGGGGATGAGATACAGCAAGGACAGCTGTAGGGGCTCAAGGGATATTGCATACCACAGGTCAACATGTTTAGCAATAAAATTATATGGGACGTGGCAAGGAGACGCTGCTTGGAGACTGGTTGGACATTAGTCAGCTGGTGAGGAGCAATTTGCACCACTTGTCTTTCTGGGGGTTTATTTTTCTTTTTTGTTGTCTTCTCATTACTTCAACTTCAGAAATACCATCGCTGTAGTATGTATTTTAAATTATTCTCTCCTATGATTTAATCTCTGACATAGAGGACAGCGTCACAGTTTCATTATTTCAATTGTCTTAATGAGCTGGATTTGGGATATCCAGCTACAGGCTATACTGGAGATGGAAATTAGAACAATTTCAGATTTTTTTTCTTTTCTTTAAGGAAGAGAAAAGAAAACATGTTTCTTTTGAGGTTTTTATATGCTTATTAGGCTTTTCCTAATGTGTCCTTCAAAATACTATTTTTAATGCATTTGTTGAATTAATAGTCTGATTTCCATAGTTTATGCAATAAAGGTTTATTTATATCAGTTAACTATGCAAAACAATTCATGCAAAATATCCTAATTAAAAGCTGCTATATTATTTCTTGATCCCAGTGGGATATTCTAGTTGGAAGTATGTATCCTAAAGACCGTGATGCCAAATTATCTTTTCCATTATAGCTGAACAATTAAATTGAGCCAAAAGACATAAGAGAACTTATCTCAGATACTTTAGAATGTACTGATAATATTTCCAATCTAGTACAAATGTAGTGGCCAGTATTTGTTTTGCACAGATGAGGTAAAAACCAGAAGACAGTGGCAACCTGCTTCCTTAGGCCAGAATCTTATGTACCTGATTTATGACCTTGGCAAACATTTGAATTGGAAACCTCTGAGGACTGGACTGTCATTAATTCAGAGCATATGTTTGTCATTTTTCAGTGACTTTTTAAATACAAAATAAGACTTCCTATAAACTAATTGAAAGCATAATTGACAAATAAAGGGATGTCCTGGGCTGACTATATGATGCTTTTATCCCCAATTGTCTTGTTCTGTTTATACCAAATAATAAGTTTTACACCTTTAAGACTCTCTTCCAGACAGTGAGGAGGGGAGGGAAGAAGCGCACAGTTTGTTTTCAGACTGCTGTCACTCCTCCACATTCCTGCTCCTGGACTGTGCTGTCTGCGGATGGACAGACAGCTGGACAGAGCTCCTTTTTCCCTTTTTTTCTGCTTTTTGTTAGTTTTAGCTACCTGAGGCAAAGAAATTCCCTGGACTGTGATTTTTTCCTTTCCTTTTTCTTGGACCTGTTCAAGCCTGCTCTGGACTGAACACCCAGAAGAGCACCGGCAGCTCCACCTGTGGCCCCCCTGGCCGGGCCTGGGCCGCGGCGTTTCCAACACCAGAGACTGATCAGAGACTGAGTGAGCCGAGCTGCAACCCAGAGAGGAGACTGTTCTGAGTTTGCTTTCTTTGGAGCAGTGAGAAGTTTTATTGTTTAATATTGTTTGGGTTCTATTGTTTAATAAACAGGTTTCTTTCCACTTTTTCTCCAAGGAGATATTTTCTCCCGAACCGGTTAGAGGGGGGAGGGGCAATTGAATCTGCTTTTGTAGAGAAGCCCCTTTGGGGGTTATCTCCCAAACTTGCCCTAAACCAGGACAAGGGACTAGGCTATGCTTACATTACGATTATCAGTGACAAAAAATTCTACACTTACTGCTGAAAACAGACATTGAAACAACTGAATGCAAATCAAAAAGGTTTGAAAAAAATTCCTTGTCTAAATGTTTGGGGTTTTTTAAATTTCATTTTCTTTGTTCAAGTTGTGAACATTTTTCCTTTCTCATTTCAATAATCTGGCATCTTGCAACAAACCAAAGTTGAGTGCACCAAACCAAATTATTTATACTTAAGTATCTCACACTGGAGGAATGTTTGCTTTCTAAAACAGTGCACTTTGGGATAGAATTTTGTATTTCCCTGTTGAAAGTATAAATGTTCTTTTCAATTCTCCACAGAAAAGTTTAACTGTAGAAATTTACCTAGAAGTTTAAAATGTCCTCTCATTATCTAATGGTCATCAATCTCTTTACTAGTAGGAGTAAAACACATATGTGATGGTGTGATGATCAGTAAAGCAATAATTTTATCTCTGTCTTGCAAAAATTTCTGTTACAGGGATTGTCAACATTCGATATACTACCAGTTCTCTAAATAATCTGACTCAGTGTTGCTCTGCTCCTATACTGATTTTGCTTTTCAAAAAGAAGAAAGCCCCACATGAACTACCAAGTCAGATTTTGTGCCCTTTGTCCATTCTTCTATTGTTTGCTACTAACAAAAATAAGTTGGTCTTGTCTTCTTTATAACTGCCATTCAAGTGTCAGTTATAAGGATTTGTTTCAGACATTTTTAGGCCATCTCTTAACCACCTCTACACCAGATTAATGAAGCTCACTTTCTTGAGCTTCTTCTTATTTCTCCCCTGTGCAAAATTTCAGTAATTTCTACTCTCTGTTGGTGCTCCAACAGATTTTCCATGTTTTTGTTGAAAAGAGGACCAATGCTAGCTGCAGTAAATCAGATTTGGCCTGAGCAGTGTCAGCAACTGGTGAATCATCAGTTCCCTCCATATAATAGCCATATTTCTTCTGATATAACCAAATATATTAGAACTATATTGATGTTTGCAATGGAATTTCACTGTAGAGCTGGATCTTGTTGTGGCTGAACCCTAGCTAAGCCTCACTCACTCACTCACTCACTCACTCACTCACTCACTCACTCACTCACTCACTCACTCACTCACTCTCTCACCCTCCTCCAGCATTGGGGCAGGAAAGGTAATTAGTAAGGTAAAAGTGAGAAAGCTCATGGGCTGAGATAAAGACAGTTTAATAGGTTAGGCAAAAGCTGTGCACACAAGCAAATCAAAGCAAGTAATTAATGCACCACTTGCTATCAGCAGGCAGGTGTACAGCCATATCCAGGACAGTTTAATCTTAGGTGACAGGGGCCTGGATTGACAGATATCATAATTCAAGATGTCCTGTGCTTTTTAATTTTTCTCTCAGCTTTATATTCTGATAATGATGCTGTATGGTACACAATATTCCTGTGATCAGCTGGTGTCAGCTGTCCCAGTTCCTTGTGCCCCCCCAACCTCCTCTCTGGTGGGGTGGAAGTGAGAAGCAGAAAAGGCCTTGACTCTGTGTAAGCTCTGCTCAGCAGTGACTAAAACATCCCTGTGTTATCCAGTCTGTTTCCAGCACAATTCCAAAATATAACCCCATACTTGTTACTATGAAGAAAATTGACCCTATCCCGGCCCAAACTGGCACAAATCTATATGATCCCCAGAACACTTTAATGATGGCTGTTCCCTGCCAGTAGTCTATCCTCTACCACAGAATTACTGCACTCCAGGTGCAGAACTTGGAGCTGCTGCCTAATGAACTTCTTAAGGTTTCTGTCAGGTTTCTGTCAAGTTTCTGTCCCTGGAGTTGTTAACTGAAACTTTCATCAGAGGATGAAAGCCAGATTGGAAATGCATGTGCTTTCCACTTTAAATACAGCTGACCAGAAAATCTTCCATCTACTCAGCACTTCCTCAACTTCCAAATGAGGGGATGGAGGACATGTTCAAAGCTTTAGTAAATTCAATTATATACAAATCCTCCATAAATGTATTTTACACTACTCTTACCTGGACATTTAGCTAGTAATTTCATTTTAGCCATTCACATTGGACAAGCATGAATGACCCCTTTTTGAATCCATTTTAATTATTCCTGATGGATGCTTTCTCCTTCATGCTTTTGGAACTGAACTCAAAGAGGAATTGGCTTAATGCTCTTTTCAGGGACTAAGATAATCCTATGATTTTGAAGAGCTCATTTCTAGTTTTCCTACTGAGAGGGAGTCTCCTTTTCTACTCACAATTTTTTCCCCTCTTTTGTTCAGATTGATTATACCTCTTCCTAATATGATCTTTTCTTCTTTGAGTGAGTCACCACAGCTGAGGTGGCAACACCATTTTCCTCATAAGGTTTTGGTATGATGAATGCATCTGCTTCAGTAGGAAACAGGTCAGAAGTCTTCTAGTACAATAGAAGTCTGCCTAGTAGAACAAAATTTCACCTTGTTTGATATGAGAAAACTGAACAAGGGGTATGGCATTAGAGGAAGCTGTCTTAATACCCAGCATGTAGGTTGTAATAGAAAGTAATTTTGTTGGCTAGAAAGGAGAACAGAGGTGTGCTATTTATAACAAGTTTCAACATCTGAGTTGCTTAATAGAATTGGTTTTGGGCAATAAATTATCTGCATGTTTAAATTATAATAATGATGTAATTATGGTAATATGCTAATAATTGCTAATGTAAGCATGATGTTAATGAAAAGAGTGATTTGTGTAGGTAATAAGAATTAGACACTCTAATGTATTGATCTCAATGTGTATAAGAATATCTTTGAGAATAAGTATGTAAAGTAGATAAAATGAGGCATATTTAAAGGAGTGATTCTTCAGAATTTTCCCCAGGGTGATTTTATTAATGCCAGACCACCTGCTTCTGCTAGGCCATGTGAAAAGGAAAGAAGATAACAAGCTGAAACCCTACTGGAAAACAGACACTTTAATTTTAGTGATAAAAGAATGTTAATTCAGATCCCTACTTCTGATGAATTAAATCTCTGATTGCCTTCAGTAATCTTAGACTGACTGTTAAGACAAGAGCCTAGTGAGATTATTTGGTCCTCATCAAACTCATTTTAAAGGACAATTAAAATTCTTTCTTTACTAGCAGAATCTCTGATAGATCTACTCACATAACAGTGAAATTGAAATAGGAGCTTTTTTTAGCACTGCTGTTTCCACGACAGATGATAGATAAATCAGCATATCCACCTTTATATTAAAAAACATATTTAGGTTTCTAAAAGCTTCTAAGCAAGCAGCATAGACACTGAGCAGTTAGTTCAGGTACCTAATAAACATGCAGTCTTTATTAGTCTGAACATAGCTATATAATTGCCTACACACTCATTGAAGAATGGACTGGAAATAATCCTCTTAAATGTGCAATATCCACCAAGATACAAGGTTTTTCTTAGGTCTTTTAAACCATGTGGACATATATAAAAAGAAGGCAAAAAAAGAAAGGAGAGAAGGAGTTTTCCAAGAATAATGAGTAAAACGACTGAAGGGAGATATCTTTCAAACCCCTTGTTTCCAATCAAGAAACAGGAAGGACCTTCTAGCCAGTGTAAACTGAGCAGAAACCAGGTGGATACAAGCTCTCTTCTGCACTTTTGCTTCTCCTGTCTTGGTCTGATGTCTTTTCAAGAAACAGCAACTTTCTCTTAAAAGGAAAGAACATATGTCAGCATTAACATAAATTTTATCTAGGAACTATGATGCAGGCATAAACATTTACATATTTTATAAAAAATGTCCTTACATCTCTTATAAAATATAATATACCAATATTATATATTGACATAATTATAATAATACAGCATAAGAGAAGCAGAAACATTTTATATTGAAAATACATTTAATATAAATTATGCAAAAATAGCTTTTAAAGAAGAAATTGAAATTAATGAAACTTCAAAAGTGTTGCAAAGAATTTATCAACTTTTTTGAAATGTAAAAAGAACTAGTTCAATTTCTTTCAAAATTAAATTATTCTTCCAATTTACCCTTGTTTAAAAATATTTAATTGGAAAATTGCTAATCTACACTCATCTTTGATCCAAGTAGTCAGTCAACATTTTACACTTTTGGTTAATATGAAAAAAATAAGTCAGATGAATCAAAAAATTATTTTGGGCTACAAGTTCATCACACCATGAGCAAAATCCTTGTACAGGAAATTTACTCCCAAATCCACAGCTGTAAAAGCCAACCTGGCTGCTGAATGTAACTCTGGTCAAAATACCACTGTGCATCACAATGGCAAGAGAATGAGATGTGTTGATAATTAAACTTGTCTGACATGGTACCAGATGATTTTGACTGCATGACTTTGTTTATATACTAATAATGTTAATGGTTACCATTATGTAATTTAAAAAAAATGGTTCATTTTTTAAAATTAATTTCAGAAATGAAGTGCTGTTTTTTGTCCACAGAAAGGATGCTTAATTTTGAAAAAGGTTTGCAAAGGTTTTTATTTTCATTCCTTTTTTTCTTTTTGCTTAAGCTAGTTTTCCAGTGATACTAACATGGCATGGGAGATTATCAAAGAGAAACTACAAGCAGTGTAGTTTGATCCTTATCCTCTGATGGTTTCATCATTAAGTTTTATAAGACAAGCAGATACTCCTTGATTTTCTCTGTCTTGGGGTTTTCCAAGTATACTGAAATTATAGCATATTTTTGAACACTAACATTAAATCTAAACTGGACAAAACACTAAAGAAAATGTGGTTAAAAAATCTTTGGCAAACTATGCTGAGATCAGTTGACAAAAAGCAGTGTAAAAAAACCTATTTATTGTAATGAGGAAGTATTCTGATATGACTATTAATATCTTTTTATTCTAACCCCAGGTTCTGAATCTTTTATAGGTACTGTTCCTGTCTCTGTTGCCAGTAATTCACTGCAATTCTTACCAAAAGACAGCGAATGGAAAGACAAAGCAGATGGATGCTGTGTACTCCCGAGTACAGACACCCAGAGCTAGAGCTGCACAAAAATCCTCCACCTTGGTGATACTCACACAGATTTTCTCCTGACAGTTCTGACCACCCAAGGTGAGCATTCACCAGCCATTGATGTTATAGAAACCCATGAGAAACAACATCCTTGTCGTGCAACTATCACAAGTTGCCACACCTTCTTAGAGGAGCGCATTAGGGAACCAGAAGATAGAGCAAAGGAGGACCTTAGGAATTGATGCTATGTGAAGGACCTCAACACACCTTCAGCAATACTTTTCCATAGGAATGCCCCAGCGGTGAGGGACACAATGCAGGACACACCCTGCCCCTCCCCACAAACTGTTTACTTTGGTGAGACAAAAGCATTGGTATTTGATTATGAAGAGAAATGAGTCTGGAATATACTAGCCATGGTTCTTCATCACACAGCAAAAGCAACTGTACATAAATCATGTCAGGTTTGATTTATTGTGTCTGCATTTTCTAAAAATTTGTGACTTTCATGGCTAGATAGTTAAAACTAACTGAGATAATTAAGACAATTTACATTAACTTTATTGTTATTATGGCAATAACTTTGCATTTTTAAAGAAAGGAAGAAGGATAAGGAAATATTGGAATTAGCCAAAGAAAAGAAATAAGCGTGAGGAAATGTAAGGATTAACTCCTGCTGTTCACAGCTCTGACTTAAACCTAGTCTGAATGTTCAAGACGTAGTCATGCTTCAAAATGTTTTAAGTCTAGACTCTTTCGTCAGGACGGCACAAATCAAGATTGGCACCAAGGTCTGAATAGCGCAATCACATTTAACTTTTAAGAAACACATAAAGTTCTGAAGAAGATGAAGCGCTTAATAAAAATATTTCCAGATGAGTATTCCAAAACTAATAAATACCAGAATTAAGGTCTCAATGTAACCCCAATTTGACACTATATTTATGTATTATGAGAGCAGCCTCTGCATTGTATTGTGCTATTCTCTAGCTCCAGATTAGAGCAACCAGACACAGAAGAGATAAAAAGCCCACACTGCATGAGTGTGACTTGTCCAGAATCACAGTGGAACATCATCACTGTGATGAAGTCCAATTTCTTTGGGAAGTATCCAGTAATCACAATTATTAAATCTTCTTATATATAGCTTATGCTTTTGCTTTATTAGCTGTTTATCTTCATTTACTGGGACAAAAATGCATGGATATCCCACAGTTGACAGTCTCTTTCATTATAAAACTTGATTGGCAGTCTGTGAACTGAATGAGGAGAGAATGCTACGAAAAAATTGCATGTGCTAATGTAATTATAGATGGTAATTCTTACATCTAAGACAGACTAATTAAGGCTGTATAGGCAACCTTAATTCTGACATTTTTCTAACTTCTGAGTAATTGACCTTGCAATCGCAGTACTCCACATGTATCAATTATAATTAGCTTTTTAAAACATGAAAAACAGCCACTGTTGCTGAGGCAGAAAAAAAAAAAAAAAAAAAAAAAAAAGGAGAAGAAATCTCCTCTGGAGCCGAGCTGTGACTTTTTGAGAGTCAAATCTTTCAGAACAAAAATTCAGAAAGCTGCAAGATGACCTACCTACTTCAGGCAGTCCTGGCACTATTAGTAACCCCTACCCGGGGCAGGTTCTAGAAACTAGAATACACATCAGCACTGAGAATTTTCAACATATTTGTTGTTGAAAGGTGGTGATTAAGGATGCCTGGCAGCAATCCGGGTTTGGTGCTATTGCTGCTGCCACCAGGCTCTCTTGCCCTTGCTTTGTCTCTGTAGTCCTCTGTTTCTGCCTGTTCCTTCCCCTGCTATTGCCTTATTTTTTTTGCTCATTCTTCTGGGCCTTGGTCCTTGCACCTCCTCTTCTGAGCTGTAGATTAGCTGTTTCTCTCTGCTCCTGCTGCCTGCACTCAGCCTGCCTTCTCTCAGACCTCATCTATATTGAAAAATGAACCATGAAACTCCCTGAGGATTCAACTAAAGTGCTACCTTGGGGTAAGTTTCATGTGTATTTTGGCACTGGTCTGCTTTCATACAGAGCCTGGAAGGCAGAACCACAATGTTCCCTGTTAAAACATGAAAACTTTGCCTGCCTGTCAAACAGCCACAATATATCTTCTCTTATAGTGTTTTTAATATGACTCTGCAACTTTATCCCTTCAATATCATTGTGAGAACCTTTTAGCTCATGTTTTATTTATTTTTAAATAATTCAGAAACTCAATATATAAAATTCAGGTTCTATTTTGGAGCATGGAAAACCTACTATGTAATTATTATAATGTAGAAATATGTAGAAAAAAGTTAATTGAGCATTGCTTTGGAATCACTATCTCTACCTCTCTTCCACAGACAGCAAAAAGCAGAATGTTATTAGAATCATAATGATAACTGACTTGTGATTAGTAGTCAAAAATTTAACTCATCTAGTTTGAAAGGTTGAGAAGTAGAAATATTTCTTTTACAATATTTTTAAATAAATCAAATGTCATATTGAGTAGGTGAGATCCTACTGACAGTTTCAAATATTGTTTCAGTTCAATCTCTGATTAACCTGTTGTCAGAAACCAAACTTACATAGTTTTTTCAAATGACTAAAACAAATTCAATCCTAAGCAATTACAGCAACTAAATACGATCTGCTTTGTCCAAACTTTCTTTGGAAGAAAAAAACTCATGGCATGTATTTTGAGATTATATTATTAAAGGAAAAAAATTCCACAAGGAACCATGACATTCTCAAATGATACAGCCAAGACTTTCTTAATATACAGTATTAGAGTATCTTCACCAGATACTGCCCAGGGAGAACACCATCTTAGAATTAATGAATATAAACAAGCAATAAATGAATTTAGAGTTAGCATTTTCTCACCATTAAAACAATGAGATGCTGGTGTATTTGCAAAGGTAATGTATTTATACAGGGTATGCAGCAGGCTCCCTCTCCCCAGGGCATATATTTATATCTGAGCTTCTTGTCCTGGGCTCCCCTTAGCAGTGAGGAGGAAGCGACTTTAGGGCACAGAACCAAACCTCCAAAAATGAGCCATATCTAATTAACAGGACCAAGTATGTCATCTATGCTGTAATTTTCACTGAGCTTTAATGTCATAAAGAGATTTTTCCAGATGTCTTTTTATTTCCCAAGAGACTTCATCTTTTCACTGAGTCTTTTTATAAGTTTGGCATTTGGTGGGGAAAGGGGGTTGTTTGTATTTTTGTGGTTGTTTGTTTGTTTGGGGTTTTTTTTTGTTTCTTGGTTTTTGTTTTGCTTTTGATTTTGAGGGGTTTTTTACA
This sequence comes from Passer domesticus, assembly GCF_036417665.1. NCBI lineage: Eukaryota > Metazoa > Chordata > Aves > Passeriformes > Passeridae > Passer > Passer domesticus. The sequence continues at coordinate 78,611,480 of NC_087475.1, forward strand.
TTTATCAGGAAAAGGGACAGGAATATTCCTTGATATCAAATTCTATTTATTTGTGAGAAATAAGATAAATCATCTGATAAACTTGATACTCAGTTACTCTTTTTAGAATATGTTTATTTATAGTTTGAAGAGCTAGCTTAAAGCAATGGAAAGTAAAGACTAAGACTCATTTCAAATCTGAACAAGCTTAAAAAGTTTAAGTAAAAAACTGGATTGTGGATAGTCTTCAATCTATTGTATTTACTATTAAAAGAGAAGAAAGTAGAAGGAAGTGAGTAGGCACAAAGCATATACTGTAAAAATAATTATTGTAAAGCACTGAAAATTTGCCATGACATGCTGTTTTCATTATATTTTTCAATATATTACAGCTATTCTAGGGTTTTTTATTTGTTTTCCCAAGATAAATCTCATTTATGTATGACATTGAAAGGTGTGTATCACAGGCTTTGCTTCTTTTGTTCATACTGTACAGCTAAAGTAGTTCAGAAGGCAAAGATCTACAGAATTAATAGGATTCAAAGAGGGCTATGAAGTAGTAGATTAAAAGAATATTGATGATAGCGAGAAAAATAAATCAGTTTATTTTCAGCTGATCACTGTTGATGAATTAGATGAAAAGGAAAGCAGCTATCAGTTAACTGATGGAAATAAAATTGAGTCACGTTGTATTGGATTAACTTTGCCAAAAGCTAAACTTTCATTCAGCAGCTCTATTCAGTCCCCTTTCCCACAGGGGGGGCTGCTATGAGGAAAGCTAATTCCATCCTAACCAGACCCCACAAAAATCTCTACAGAAAATATTTTAAACTCACATTTGACAAAATAGTATTTTTAAGTGAAAGATTTCCCAGACAAAATCGGAAATTCTACTTTCATTGGACTCTTGTGTTTTCTGATTCTTGCTTTAAATCCGCAAGAACACTAGGTATCTCCACACCAATTAATTACAACCTTTCACTTTGCAAATGACCATTTACATAAAAACAACAATTATATTCAACTACTTAAAAATTAAGGTTTACATACCATCTTAACTAAAGATAAATATAAACTGTTTCTTAACAGAGAGAATTTTCAGTGGTGGATTAAAGTAGACAATAAAGCAACATTTAAGATACGTTTTCTGTAAAAAAATACAAAGAATAATTCTTACAAGAAATAGACTAAGTTAGTTAATTTTACAAATTTACTTATTAAATATCAATTCCTGCTCCCTAAAATCATTGTAATACTGCAGAAGAAATTGGAGATGAAATTTTCCTTGGAGCAAATTTAAGTACATGCACAAGAAATAATGGAGCATGTAGATTCCAAAAGACACAAATAACTCGCTGCAGTGTAGAGCATTGGAATACCCTGGCAGCCTGTCTTATTTATGGAAAAAGGTCTCAATAGCTAGAGGACATGTCAGAAGGTATGCCCACGTCTAAAGGAGACACTATAAATAGAGCTTTCATTCAGTGCACGTCTTCTGTCTTTTTACTACACTCTCAAGTCTGAGCCTACCAGTAATTTAATGGTAATTTATAAATTATTTCTCTACTGACTGTAATGACAGAAGCCTTGAGATCTTCAGTGTGTGAGATGGCAAAAGAAAAGCCAAGTTTTAAGTATAGCTTCCCTCTTAGCTAGGCTGTTTCTTTGGTGTACTTATAAGCAAATGATAACAAATTTTTCACTAACTTGGTAGTAATTTAGAGCCCCCACATCTATCTGTATGAGTCAAGAATCTGCTCATCAGTGCCACTGTCGAAATTATGCACATCTGTGTCAACAAATCTGAGTGTCTAGATCAAATGAATGAATAGGAGACTCACTTGGTTCTGGGGGCCTGCATGCATAATATACAAGAAAATAGGAAAAGCACACTGAGCCAGACCAAGGGTCTCTTTGCTGGATGGTCTTTGACGTTAGGAAGTGACAGCTGAAAGGACAGAGACTGTGAGAACCAGGCAAGCCTTTAGAATATAGGCTTATCCTGTGTTTTTTTCCACTCTGTCCTCCCAGCTTTCAGCAGACTGTCTAGGGATTTCTAGAGCCAGAGATATTTTTGTTTGTTAAAGTCTCAATGTGTATCTCTTCCATGATTTTGTCGTATTGCCTTTTGAACTGATTTGCACTTTTGACATCTGGAATGCTGCTTGGCGGAGTTTCCACCAGAGTCTATGTATTCAGGTGAAAATATATTTCTTGTTTGCTTGTTTCAACCTGCTCAGTGATGATGTCTTTTCATGATCTCTAGATTTTATACTGTTAGAAATAAGGAGGGTTTTCTACCCTTATATCCCGTGGGACTTGAAGACTCAGCTAAGTTCAGACCTACAGGATTCATATATTTCTGAAGTAAAATTTAAGTTGCTATATCATTCTGTTACAATGAATGCATTTATTTCACAAAAGACCAGATTCAGTTTCAGGAAAATTATGTTTATTTTTTGTCCAAGCTACTCTCAAAAGGAGAGTAAAAATCATTTATACAATGATTTTTATATTGACAGTTTCAAATTTTTGGTTAGTATTACCTGTCAGATTCTTAGACAGAATCAGTTTAAGGATGTTCATTCTTTTACTAATCATAAATAATAATAAAACTTTCCAATTTTAGCCTTCAAAAAAAATATTCTGTGCATTTTCAAGAAATAATAGCACCATTCACAAGCACTCAGTACAATGTTTCATGAGTGTGATATAAGGCATTGCAAATTCTAGTTTCAGATAAAAATGCATTGCTTTTTTTCCTATAAATAAGTGTTTGTGCTATGGCAAGCTATCCCAAGAAATTTTATACATAACCCCTTGAAAACTGCAGAGAACAGACAGAGCTGTCTGATGGTATTCAGCATTATCAGGGAAGTTGAAATGATAATGACATAAAGTAATCTTGCTTAATATTCCTTTTAGATTCTCTGCTTTATTCTGGCTTGTCTGGAAATTGTTACTATTCTAGTCATTTGCAGTGAAGTACAAAATTGTTTTTTGTATTTCTAGCCAGATTATAAAACAAATACAGAAGTCTAGGAAATTTCTAGAGTTCCTCAATGTATCTCTCTTCTAGGACAGAGGGACACTTTTTCAGCTCTCGTCTCCTCACTTCTCTGGTTTTTTGCCGCTAAACAGCACTAAGTTTCACAATATGTATAAGTATATTGAATGGCTGAATAATATAAAAGTTCCAGATGTTAACTTTTAGAGATGAAAGACAGGAAAGAGCTGGTAAATTAATTGCTAGCATCTATTGACATATGTTCCAACTCCATAAAGGGTTCTTTTACAGTAAAATACTTTTAAAAAATAGGGTTTTGCTTCTATCAATTCTATCACGATTGACTAAATGATGCAAAGTTATCAAGATTATTTTCATTAAAAACCTGTCAAAATCCTGTGTTGGTTAAAGCTGTCCTCTTGTTCAGACTTAGATAGGTCAGACTCCTAGCATCAGCACATGTTCCAACTTATTTTGCAATGATCATTGTATAGTTTTTCATTGCTCTTCCTTTTGAAGTACTGCTTGAGTCTGACATATCATCAGCTTTATCCATCTCAGCTACTTCCATGAGATTTTGCCTTGTTCTCTCTGGCTTTAGAAAAGGGTATTAAGAGTGGTATATGACAAACAACAGAAGGAAGACAAGACTGTGAAGTGGCACTTGGGAGCTCAGTGTCCCAGGGAAGTATCAGGGATATGACTGCCCGCCCACCAAGCACTTCACCACTCTTGTAAATTTGGAATACTTAAGGCTCAACTTTTTAAAAGAAAGTTGAAAATCATATATAATGATGCATTTCAAGACCTACAACTTGCAAGAAATAGCACCAAATATCCACAAAAGCTATAATAAAATCATTAGAGATGACAACCATGGAAGAATGAAAGCTCCATTGCAGGAATTCTTCTGGAAACAAGTGCTTTGTAAAATGGTCCATTTTAAATACTGTCATGTTCCCTTGTGGAACTGTATCAAATTTGAGTGAAATTGGTTATGAAATACCATAGATAGTGGATTATAAAAATACATAACTTCCCACACAATGCATTAAATAAAAGAAATTCTAAGGAAATAACCTTTGTGTTTACAGTAGTTTGATGCACACTTTATTACCTACATCTGGTGGCATAAATAAAGACTTTCTTCTGGATGGAGATCCCTATTTAAATCTATTGTGTTGCCAATCAGAGATACTTGGCTGAAAGATGGAAACAGGCATACAGCATGAAAAGGTAATTTTAGTCACTTAGGTTTACAGTTGAATGTTGGAATTGGAAAACAATTAGAAGAATATACTTCTAGATTTATTCTGTATGTGGAATTACTGACATAACTTGCTATTGCAAATTCTATCTTTGTTGAATGCCAGCAAGATATGTGCATATATTGGGAGCTAAACAGGCTGGCCTGAATATTGCAGAGGAACTAATGAATATAATCTCTAAAATCCTACTTGTACTTGGTAAATGAGATGATATTTTTATCACAAAATCTGCTACAAATTGTCAGCACTGTAGTAAAATTTCTATTCACACCTTTTTCTATGAGCATGTGAGGAAATAGTATCAAGCTGCACAATCTAATAAGTTCATAAATGCTTACTAACAACTCAATATTCATTTTTTTTAACAGTCTGAATCCATACTAGTATATTCAATTTTGATATTCAACTCAAACCTGTCCTTGAAGTTGCTGGTGCCAGACCCAGGAAGTATCCTCTCTGCAAGTGCATAGCTCTATTTTTCTTACGCTTTAAATTGCTACTGGGTAAAAACTTTTTTTTGTCTTTATTAAACTGAAATCTTGAAATTGTGTTCAATACATTTTCTGTTTTCAGACACTAGAATAAAATAAAGTGCTGTGATGTTAAGCACTACATTTTCTTAGTGAATACCAGTCATAACATTTAGATGAAAATATCTTCATATTTACAGTCTAGATTTAAAAAAAAAGGTTATAATTTTATTTTCTTGTGATTTTTAGTTTTTCTCAAAGGAAATTTTGATGATTCTAAAAGTAAATAAAAAACAATGGCACTTTGCTGCAAGATCACATTGTCTGAGAAGTGATTCAGAAAGTTGTTTGAAGGAAGTAGGGAATTAGCATAATTGCCATGTGTATCCTTTTTGTAATGTTCTACAATGCTGTAGAGAGAACCAGGAAGACTTGTTTTTATTTTGAGATAAATAAAAAGTATTATCAGACATTGTTACCTTCTAAATCCCAACTTTGCAAATCCCACTGGGGTCAGTAGGAGCCAAGTGACAAAATCCAACAGAACCATAGCACAGTGCTCTGAAGCACTCGCTGATCCTTTTGCTCCAAGCTATGACTGAATGCAGATATTGGTTATTTTGGGAAGTCCAGCTTATGCTACTGGTTCATACTGGACTCTACAACAGTCTCAGATGAAAAATACATTTTGTTACTGAATTGGATCATGTTTACATATATGCACATATTTTCAAAGCAGCTCTAAGTCTGTTCATCTATTTCTAGAAGAAAACCACAATTTGTCATCTGATTTCAATTGAATTTTGCATCACATATGCATTTAAAAAATCAATTATCTGTTTGGGTTTTTTTCTAAAGACTTTTTTTCCACTCTTAAACAATTATCTTGATCCAGTATGAAACCAGTTCTGATCACCAGATATCTTTTTCTCCAGTAATAAAATAAAGCAAGCAATATAAAAGTATGAACTAAAATGTGGCCTGTAAAATCTCATTTTCTTCCTAAATATCAACACAGTAATTATTAATTAGAAAAAAATTCAAAATTTATTAAATTTTCATGTTAATGTAAATCCCAGAAAACATTAATAATTATGTAGATTATTTAATAGAAAAAACAGGAGTTAATAGTTAGTTGTTTTTAGTATTGTGCACTGATTACTACATTAATAATTTAAACAACAAATTAACCATAATTACATTAATTGCAACAACTGAAAATGTGTGTTAACAGATGGCGTATGTGGTTTACTGTAAAAAGCAATATGAAAAATCTTTGGGTTTACCTCCTATCTTATTTTGACTAAGATTGTAAAAGAACCTGTTCCAAAATATTGACCTGTAAAAACAAATTGCAGCAAGGTCCTAGCTGGCCATTTCCCCTCAGTCCTGATGACAGTCAGTTCTGGCAAACTGAAGAGTTGGAAAATTAAGAGGTGTTCAGTCTGCCAGAAAGACAGCAGAATGTGCCTGCATTTCCAATTGTACTTCCATTGAAAATAGGTAGCAGATGAAATACTTTAAAAATACTCCCACTCTCCTGCTGGAAACAGGAATGTGGAATGAGATGTGGAGGTGTGACCTGCTCCTGAAGGCCTCCTTTCCAGCTGCCAGTGGCCAGGGTAGTGCCCAGTTGAAGGTCTCTATGACGATAAAGTTTCATCTAAGGCTTTCAGCAGCCTGTGGTGCAACCAGTGGCTGAGGTCCAGCTCTTATTCAGGGGTCAGAGGAAGAAAAGAGAAGTTTCATGAGGTTCTCTGAGGCTTTACAGGTTGCTTACTTGTTGCACCGATGGCATAGGAAGGGTGAAAGCTTTTCACATGAAATACTCTGGAAAATACAAGGGGCCTCAGACTTGCAATGTAAATGTTTTTTTCTTAACATCTGCCATTAGCAGACTAAAAGCAATAGAGTTAATTTTATCAGTGCGCGTGAAAGCCAGACTTTATGACTACTTGACCTCAAAAGACATCTGCAGTTTAAGTCTGTGGTGGAAGTCCAGAGATGAATTAAAGGTAATGTTTCCTCCACCTTAGCAGCATTTGTCTGTAATGAGAAATTATTGCTCTTATCTACTTTGCACCTAAATTATTGCTCTTATCTACTTTGCACCTACCATAAAAAGCATAGAAATGTTACAGCTATCTAGTCAAAGAAAGAAAAGAACTAAGTTTTTACTAAAGCATAATTATGAACTGCCCAACATACCCAATTGATCTGCTAGAGTTGATTGTGACCTGTAAAGAGCTATTCTTAACCTACTGTACTATGTGTAAAAGTGAAATTTTCTGTCTTCCTGAGTTACCCGAGTGCCCAAAGACTAATTTGCAAACTGAATCACTTCTTAATTGGCGCCCAGGGTTTGATCAGAGTCTCTGTGTATTTTGGATGCCTCCAGATAAATAGAAGTTTTCAGACTTCCAGTTTTTGGCTTAGGCTCCCAATTCCTTTTTAGATGTATCTATGAGATTCTGTGGATTTTAAGCAAGTTTTTTAAATACTGACAAACATTTAAGTAGACATGCATCTTTACATTTTTTATATTAATCTAAAACTGATTTATAAGTCTTAAAACACAGAATAATCAATAAATAAAACAAGTCATCAAATATATAACCGTAAATCCAATGATAAAATGATGAGTAAAGAATCTAAAGGAAAATCAATCTTCATTTTACTATAAACTATTCAAAGATACCTCATAAAAAAAATAGATGGTAGACTCTCGGTCTTCTGAAATTTAATAGCTAAATGTTACCTATCTTCTTTCTTTCCCTTGTAAATGTCTGTTTTTATTGATGGTTTCTAAATTACTGAATGGACATTCAATAGTGCTTTTATCAGCAATCATGGAGTACAGGTTTTCTGTAATTATAAAATTTTCTTAATGATCTACCTGTAAGTTTTTTTGTGGGCATGATCCAGAAAAGTAAATTATATAATTTTCACACAGATTTAAAATAAGAGCAGGCAGGAAATAGAGATGTACATCAAGATTTAAAGTATATGGCACATGGAACAGCTGTAAGTCACTTGAAAATTTTCTGTAGTTGTTAAACTCTAGAGTAAGTTTGACCTAGGCTGGCTGTCAGCCCCCTACCCAGTGACTTCCTCACTCCTCCTTCTCAGTGGAAAGAAACTATGATGGAAAAGCTCAGGAGTTGTGATAAAAGCAGTTTATTTGTAATTGTTTATTTATTATTATGGGCTGCTATGAGTAAAGTTAACTCCACCACATCCAGAACCAATATATAAATATATCTCAAGTAATCACTTACATTATATAATCCACTCCAAGAGACAGAATAAGGAAGACACTAATTTATTTTAGCCTAGTATAATGAATGATTCACAAAGAATTTTTAAAGAACATTTTGAATGCTAATATAAGAAGAGCTAGTTCAGGGTTTCTTAGTAGTGTAGGCAGTTAATTTTTGCCCTGCAAGGATGAAGATCAGATCTCTAAACCCTGGAGAGGCAGACTGTCCTTTGACTGTTGTTGATGGATGGTGCAGAGCTGGTCAGATCTCAGTGGCAGCCTGAGAGCCAAGATTGTTAATGCTGGGAGGCCCCTCAGGTCCCCAAGGCCCTGGATGCCCAGACCCTTCACCCAGCAGGGAGAGGGGCAGCACATGCACTCCTCTTTGAGTGTAGCATAGGTAGAGTAGGCAGCAGCCACTACCTCCCTTCCTGAAGTGGTTTACAATCAAAGAATCACTGAGTTTGGAAAATAGTTTTAAGATCATTGAGTCCAATTATAAAAAAACCAGAAAAAAATAAAAGCAAAAAAACCCACACTCACATGGAAAAAAAAATCCAAACAATCCAGCAGAAATCCAAACCTACATGTTACCACATTCTTTCTAGAACTGGACCCAAATCTGCATCTTCAAATGTTTATGACACAAGGACTGAGGCAAACACCACATGTAGGATAGCGACAGAGTTACATTACGTAGAGTTATGTAGTTACAATTCTCTACACACATTTATGAAGCTCCGTTGTAAAGCTGTTCAGAAGGAACACTACAGTAGGCTGTTCTTCACCAGTGATAAGTAATTTACATTCAATTGCTACCTGAATTTTTTTTTTCTGGCCATTTCATTACCAGTTTCCTTGCATGTGGACTTGAGTGCATTAACTCCCCTTTAGGCTATTATATATTGATTTGGCTTATAGAGGCACAAATCTTCTGGAGAACTTGGGAGAAAAGGTGTTTTGAGGATTTTAATCCCACCTTGCTACTGACCCATGGTAGGTAATATATGTTGTTATGTCTCCTGATATTAAGATGAATATAAAACTGGCCGTTTTCATCATAGGACTCCCTCAATGCCTGAAAAAAATATTTTTAGGAGAATTCAACATTTTCTTCTTTTTTCCCTTGATTTTCTAGAGGTTTTACTGACAGCAAATATGTTCTTCCGAATAGTGCCCAGATGTTAGGACAAACTGTTGGCAGCTCAATGAGAAAGTTCGGCATTTTTGAGTAAGCCTGGATCCAGCAGTGGGAGCCAAAATGAGGCCATAGCACCTTCTGCTATGAGAAAGAAATGACAGCTTGAATATGTCATTTCTGAAAGAGCTGTTAGTTTTGTCATTTCAGACTTTGGTCTGCTTAAAACAATAGAATGAAAGTACTTGGTTTGTAGCCTTTCTTCAGGTACACAGTATCCATTTTCTCCAAAGTGTTAACATATAGCTAAATAGTGAAATAGTGTAAAGTAAGCAACACTAAATGAAATAATTTAGAAATTCAGGAAGATGAAACACCAAATAAAAAATGCAAAACTCAAACTTACCCCATCATATAAAGACAGATAGATAATAGCTATCTTCTACTTTTCTTTCTCCTTTTTTTTTTCAAGTAGCTTTTATTGTGTCAAAAATGACTTGTAAATGACTGAGGTACAGTTAAATAGAACAAATATTTCTCAGATCGAATGTAACATGAAATGTGGGATTTAGATCATCTAGCTGTAACCACAAAAAAAAGAAAAACCTTGATCTTCAATTTTATCTAGTCATCTAGATTATTTCCACAGTAAAGAAAAGAAACAGGCACCATCTATGAGCAGCTTACACAAATTATGTTAAATGGCCAGGGCATAGGAAAGATGGATCAATGACTAATCTAGCTCTTGAGAGAAGTGAATAAGTGAGAAGAATCTCATCACTTCTCTGAAACACTGGCTTTTTTTTTTTTTTCTTTTTTAAAAATTGTCATATCTTTTGATAGACTCTTCACCTCAGTACCAATTCCTGATATCAGACCAATAAACAAGCTGTTACCTCTAAATTCTGTATTCAATATAGTCCAGTCTGTGATTCTACCATTACAAGATGAGCATATGTATGTACATCAGTATCAATCACAGCACACAGCACTTCAAATTGCTTTAATATTTCACAGAAACAGAACAAGCTGCACAAGTGGTACAGCTCAGTGATGACTGAGCACCAGACTTAATGGAATCCATTTAAAATACATTCTTAAAATATTAAATCAAAATGACAATTTGAATACTGCCTTTAAATTAACAGCTCATAAGCATTTGTTCATAAGCAACTCCATTTTAATCCTCTTGATGTATAAATACTATAAAATTATCTAAGGTCAAAATAATGTTTATGAGATTTTTTCCCTCTTTATATTTTAGTTTTATAATAATTTTAATATATTCTTTAATTAGTCTTTGATTGAGTAAAACACTACCCAGAAAAAATGATTTTAACCTGAGACAAAGACAGTGAAGTTTTGAAGTTTGATTCTGAGGCTGTCACCAGATGCAAAATTTTGATTTTCCCCATTGTGAGTCTTTGGGTGATATTTTTAAAAAACCCACTGAAATTAAAATGTTATTCACTGGAATTCACCGCATTTCATGGCTTACTTAATCAAAGATAAAAGTGGAAACTTGCAAATTATTTATCAGGTATGGAAACGTATGTTTGTGATATTAAATATTTGGTTGAAAAGTACCAAATGAAAGCATATAAAGCACAAGGTTTTAAAAATTTTTAGTCCTTTAGCCATACTATGACTGCTACTTGTCATGGCTGCCTCATAATTCTTTCATAACCTCTGCATAAGAAATCAAAGAGCTCAGTGTTGCTCCTGTAGAACAAGCGTACATCATGACAGGAACTGATAGTACATGTGCATGCAATCTCAGAAAGGAAGTTATTAGAGAGATGTTAAAGAAACTATTTGCACTCTCTGATGTTAGACATCTCTCTTAGGTAGCTAAAAGTTTTCTTGGCAATCAAGAATGTTGTTTCTTGAGACAACCAATGGAGCTGCTACCCTGTCCTGCCCATTCTAACTACTGCAGAGATTTCTGACTTCTTCATCAACTTGTTCCTCATTACAGGTTAAATTCAGTTAGGTTTTTTCCCTCCAAAAATTGCACCATAAACTCTTGTTATGCAAGATTTGATTAATGTCCATTTCAGATGTCCCTGCAGCAAGGGCAGAACACAGATGGAGGCCAGGCACTGATCTGAGTTAAGCCATTTCCACCCGTCAGTCAGCACCTGCAGTTTATAACAGGATGTCTTAAGGAAAGGTGGTATCAGTGATATCTTACTGTAAGAAGCTGAGAGGTTCAGAAATTGATTAATGAGCAGGTCCACAGTCCACCAAGTGAGAGCAAGATAGAGAGGTGGGTGTACCATTCTAAGGCAGGCTCTCACCACTCATCCATCAGAGCCCTATGTTAACAGATGAGTCACTTCAGTTTCCCTCTTCAGTCAGTAGAGAAAAAGGCTTCTCCTAAGGTGAGCTAAAGCTAGAAACTAACCCAGCTGCATGCAAGTGGAACTCATTTCTTTCCTTTGACAGCAGGACTCAGAAGTTACTGTACTTAAACACTGAAGTTAGACCTTGTGAGTACTCCTTAAGAAAAAAATAAATTGTCCTTCGAAATCTCGGAGAAATATGTTGAAGGGAAAACATTTTCACAAATTACTTATAAGTGGCTATACCCTGAATCCATTCTAGAAATACAGTGAGCAATGCATTGCAGTGACTACAGACCTCAGCTTTTTCCTGACAAACATCAAAGAGTAATGAAGAAAAGATGGAGACAGGTGATTTCACCTCACTTCTTTTCCACTTCATAGGCTAGCAAGAACCAGGCAAAACATTGGCTGACAATGCTGGAAAATATTTTTTTTTCTAGTCCTCTTCTATATTGGCAGTATATAGTGGTTTTTTAAGCTCTGCACTCCATTCAGGTCATTCAGAAAAAAAATTGTTCTGACCCTGAGCAGACAAACCATTTACTGATGCTGAATTTCCATTCCTGTCTGTTTCCACTGTGTTTGAGAATGTAGAGTGAGCAGCATTTAAAGGATTTTTATCTATGAATATAGGTAGTATGAGATAGAAAGTGTTAATGCTGAATAATAGGATGGAAAACATATTGTTTCTTTTTTTCCTGCAAAGCTCAATGCATACTGAGTAAAGAAAAAATGTACCTGAAGGTTAAACAAAGACCAAGGCAAGCATAATGAGTTAGCCAACACTTGAAACACCTCTCAACAGGGCATACTAACCTTCAGTAACTCTCTTCTACCACAGTAGACCACTTGTGCTCTTCAGGCTAGCTTGGTATCTCTGTGTCAAATTGCAAGGTTGATTCACTCCCAGAACTACATTTCTAAATTGGAATGACCATAATTTTAGCTTATGCAACTTTGCTAGAAATAATATAATAAAGCAATTTACATGGATCACTTGTAGTTCAAACACAACACTATTTTTTAAACAGGAATCCATCAGGGAGAACCTTCTAGTGCTGTAGAACTGATATAGCATGGGATCCTGGTAGGAAAACAGGGAATTGGCCCTGTGTAAGAAATAGGCATGCTAAGAATATTGATTTATGATGGACCCTGATGATTAGTGTTTCAGAGACTTTTTCCTCAAAGGACATTGTAGCTAAACTTATATTTTACTAGTCGTACTGAATCTGAAACCCAGTCGTGGGAGATGTGATGGTAGGTGACTGCCTTGGCCTGTGATCATGAAATGGTAAAAATTAAAATATTCGTGAAATCACAGAACTGATCAGGTGGGAAAGGATTGCAGCCCTACCTCCCTGCTCAAGCAGGGTCATCCTAGAGCATATGGCAGAGAACTGTGTCCAGACTATGCAGAATATCTCCAGTGAGAGAGACTCCTGATGCCTACTGGCAATCTGTTCCAATTTGCTGTTGCTAATAAGAAAAAAAAAAAGGACAGCAGAGTTGTTAGACTTCAGGAGAGCAAATCTTAAGCTTTTCAAGAATCTATTTAGCAGAGTACTCCAGGTATCTGCTTTTAAAGGCTTAGGAGTTCAAAAGTGCTGGTAAGTATTTAAGAACCACTTTACAGACCAAGAGGAGCAACAATTCCACTGTGTCATAAGTCAAGCAAGCAGGGTAAAAGACCAGCTTAACCGAATATCAAACTCCCTGTTGAGATCAAGAGAAAAAAATTGCATAAACTCTGGAAGCAAAACCAAGCTTTCCAAAATGAAGAGCTCTGTTTTATAGATGCAGGAAGAAGGTGCAAAAGGGCAAAGCTCAATTAGAGTGAAACTGACCATTGTTGTGTCATACAACAAGAAGAGTTTTCAAAGTGCAGTAATAGCAAGTGAGATCTAAAGGAAGCATTGGGAGGATCCTTTTTGAAGATAGTTACCTGACTAATAGGGATGAAGAGAAAGCCAATGGCTACTTGGTACTTTGTTAAAAATCCAGATATCTCATTGCTCATATTAGTCAAGATTTTAACGGTTAAAACATCAATCTCTTTATACTGCTTCTATGTAAGTGTTTAATGGACCTTCTATCTCATTTCAGACTCTACAGAAGTATTTATGATAAGGTGCATCTGCATACACCACTACAAGAACATGTGTGTGGGAGGAATCTCACTCTACTGGGGTAAAATCAGGGATAAAAAAAGGTGCCACTTAATCCTTGAAATATATCTGAACATATTAAGCATTTAAATTTAACAGTTATTAGTGCACAGCACTGGATTTCAAAAAGGATGTCTGTGATAAGGATGTGATGTGATATCATGTTCTCTTGCTTGCAATTAGTTGCAAAGTTATCTTGTGTGTAAGTCACCACCAAACACTTATCTTATTAATATTTTTATATCTGCAATAGCAACAAGAATATTAGTTAAAGGTTATTCAGACCCTAAATGAAGAATAATATAAATATCAGCACAAAATATCTCAAAATAGGTGCTTTATTTCCTACTTTTTAAAGAAAATTAGTTAGGAAAATAGCCAATCCTATTGGAGTAAAAAAAACCCCAAATCAAACAAATTTGTCTGTTCAGAAGTTTTCTGCTAGATGCCTATTGCATTTCATTTCAGTGTCACAAAACCAAGTATCAGCCATTAAACTGTTTTTGACCAGAAAATATTAATAATTAGAGAATCAAAATTTATTTCTGTCTGTATTAGCTTAACAATTGGATTAATGCACAAAAGACTTCATAAAGAATGGACTGAAAAAATTACTGACATGCTAAACAAAACTTTACTGCAAAGAGTATACTGACACTATTTCATTCCTTTACTTTTTCTATTCTTTTACTCAGAGTTTGATCTTGCAGCTATAAATTAACTAGGTTGTATCTAGCACAGGAAATACCTGAAGCAGAATGAGAGCTGCTCTATAGAGTTATAAAGAAATGACATTTATTCCTACTAAATAGTCCAAGAGGAAAAAAACTCAAAACCAAAACAAAACAAACCAATAAAAAGCCCTGAATAGAACAAGGCTTAGATCAAGCAGTTCCGTTCCTCACAGAGCTCCCAAATTTCCATAATTACGATTCAGTAACTTTTCCAAGCCAGAGGTTACATCCTTAGGATTATGTTTAGCAGCCACTAAAGACCTATTCTTTGTGCACAGATCCAGTCCCTTTTTTAAGTTATTTGTATTTTGGCCTTCATAACATCTTGTAGCAATAAATTACATGCTCTAATTGAGCTCTATGCAGAAAATAATTTGATTCCTTCTCAGCACCATTCCAATATGTCCTGGATTTGGGGAGTGTAAGGCATGGACTGGATGCAAGACAAACCAGGAGAAAAAAGGAAGAAATGCTTAATGGGAGAATAATAACAACTAATCATTCTATAATGTTCTTAGTGCAATGAGAGTGGTAGGAGGCACTGCATATATTTCCATAGCTAAGCAACAAAAATACTTTCAATGGGTTTCTATAGACCTTGCTTCAGAGACTTGTGCAAAGATATTACAAATTTCTTGAGCCATATTTGTTTTTATTGAACAAAAAAAGAAATGCTTTAAGATTCAGAGGTATCCTGAAAATCTTTCTTCATTAAACCAAAGATCTCATCTTTTTCAGGAAAACAGCTCTCTCTCCATTCTCCAAAGCACATTTTGGAACCTTAAACAGATGTTTTAAAACTGCAGCTTGGTATTTTGGTTCCAGACACATTTCACAATGACAAGAACTTCTACACTGTATTGCATTCAGATCTTACAGATATTCTAAGAACTGGGGAATTAAGGAGATCAGTAAACAGATGCAGGGTAACAACTTGCTTTTTCCAATCTGTTTTTTCAATTACCCACATGACTGCAAGGGAAGAGCAAGAATAAGAAAAGGTAGCTAGACAACAGAAATTCCTGGAGCTAGCAGGCCTGGCAGCTGAAAGCAAGTGAAAGCATACCCCTACCATCCTGTCCTGCATCTGCTCACTTGCTATGGAAATAAGACAGAAATAACCGATTTATGCATCTCAAGGCCAGAACAGTGTCAAGTGGCTGACAAGATTTCTGCTAAAATGCCAGCAGCCCTTGCTCTTCAGCAGCAGAGAATATTAATGAGCCTTAACTACAATCTGGTCCAGGACTGCTTCCTACAAGGTGTTACAGAGAGAAGTCCATGTCTCATGTCTCACAGGCACCCTCCATATGGAATCTCCCTTCAATTTTGTTTCGTGGTATAAAAGATGTAGAGGATTTAAAGTTGAATAGCATGGTGGGTTTAGTGATCAGTAAAAATACCAATATTTGCCACAGAATAATTGTCTCCATTGCACATGGTATGCCGAAAGAAGCTTTTGTAATGCAAGGCAGATATATCTTTATAGGACACATTTCAGCTGTTGATATTTAGATTTCTATATTTCTATTTTTCTACTGGGCAAGAGTAAGAACACCAATCAAAGCTTAATGTACTGCACTAGCAGGTAGCATGGGTTTAATGATCTTTTTATTATTTGAACTGAAACACCACTTTTTCTATATATGTTATGCCTATGAAATTTTGGAAAAGAAAATAAGGGTGTATTGAAATATTTCTTATTTAGTGATTAGTCTAGAGAAAAATTGAATTATGTCTCTAACAAACTCTTGATTTAGCAATAAGCCAAAAAATGAGAAATTTTTTAAACCTTCAAATTTCTAAAAGAAAAGTTAATTTCTCAGCTAGTCATCTATTTCTCACCAGTAGTCATCCCCCACAGACAAACATAGCATTTCACTGAAGTTATTTGTGCTTTTCCTTTGGCCCTTTTTGCTATATTGGCAGTTGTCAGATAAATTATTTAAACAGTATCTTGTTTTACTTTTAACTTACCATTACGATAAGTTGAAAGTCTATATTACTGCTAGTCTACTGGACACTGATCCTGCCCTAGCAGGCTGAACTGTAATTTGATGTGCTTTGGAAGAAGGACTAGAAATGACAATTAAAAACACAAAACTAACATTTGGATGCAAATTGTTGATAACTGCTTGAATTTCAAGGCTCTTAATGAAATAGACTTACAATGTTGAGTGAAACATAGTTTTGGAAAGTTGTCTCTTGCCTTTACATGCCACAAACAGTGCTGTAAAACATTGGAAAATTTCATTAAATGTTTGTAAAAAAAACCAAAAAAAACAACAAAATCGAATGAGAAAATTGATCTGCAATAGTTGCCTTTTCTTTTTTTTCAGTTCTGTGTTCCATCCAAAACTCAGTTGATTGCTGGATTTTTGTTCTTTGAAAGTTCTTGTGGTTTCTTGTAGTCTATTTAGTGGAAAGTCTTTGGCATGTTTCCCTTTGAGATTATTTATAATACCCACAGCTATATGAATATCAGGCATTTGCCTAAAGCAAGAGATTCTTGTGCGATGCATAACAGCTTCAGAAAAGCTGTTCTTTGTATTTTGGTTGTAACAGATCCTGGAAAAGTTGGAATGTTGCTGTTTTCATCATAGTAGGTAAATTATGGTGATTCCTCTGAGAGAGTGTATTTGTTGGAGTATGTTCCTGCAAAAGTCAGAGAAACGTGGAGAGATAGCAGTCTGAAAGCACTGAACCTTGCTGGAAGGTGCCAGGGAAGAGTTATGAGAATGTGAATGTGCTGTGTGAAATTTCTAGACCAAGGGAGTTCTTCAGTTTTTCTGTGAACCCCGAAGAACTCTCATCAAACTACTTACCTGGTTCCAGCCTTTTGCCAGGGAATAAAATTGTAAATCTGAGTCTCCTTGTACAGGGAAAAACTTTCAAATCCCACTTTCCTCTCTGGATGATTACTCTAATAATCAAAATAGTAGGTAGTAATAGGCAACAGTAATAATGGGTGTGGGTCATCTGTAAATAAATGATTAAGGCAGATTCATTGAGGTGTTTCATTCTGGCAGAAAGAAATGGAATTAAATGGAAATCACTGTATTATACGTATATATATGCATACTTAATTCTGATGTATGAACACATAATATGGGACAAAACCCAGGTTTCAGACCTTTTTTTTGAGTATAAGTCATTGAAAGGAGTATAGGTCTCTTGATTAGCGGGCTGGTTATTATTAAAGCTGTAATTCTTTCCCTTTGCTGTATGAGAACAAAAGGACCCAGCACGCATTTGTGATATCTGGGAACTAGGATTGCAGAAAGAAGCATTATGCTTGGACAGATCATTTTCACAGTCAAAACAGTGAATTCATGCTAAACTTCTGTATTTCTCTCCTACTGATGCAGAACAACCTATAGTCATAGTATAAATTCATACAGTGAAAGAGATTGACTTGTAATAGATGTATTTAAATTTCATTCAGTATTTGTGAATTTCAGCTTGCAAACCATTTGTGCTGCTTCACATTCTTTACTCTTGTTTGGGACTTGTTGAGTTTTGACTTTTTGTTTTTGTATGTTTCTTTGGTAATATGAATTATATGCAAAGGTTATAGCTCCTGGAATTGGTGCTTGACCCTACTACATGTACACACAAACAGCATTCATAAACTGTGTCAGATTAACAGAAAGGCAATAAAGAAAAGCAATTATCAGTGTAAAACCTTTCTGTCTTGTTTTTGATGTTAGCTCATACCAGAGTAAATAAACCTCAGCCCTCTAGTCCAGGTATTTACCTAGACCTTTACCAAAGTCATTTAAATTATCTTGAAGGGAAAGTTGAGTAACATCCTACTTTAGCACTTTGCAGTCAATCAAAAATTGTTTCCTTCCAATACACCTATTATCTGGCAAGTGTATGATTTAATACAGAAGAAGTACAGGAAGATTTTTATTGGAATAACCTTTTATGGTTTTTTGTGTTTGTTTTTTTTTTTTTTTATTTTATTTTTTTTATTTCTGCTAGCATGTTCTCTTGAAGAGCATGGATAAAACAGTCTTCCAATAGTATGGGAGGCCTAGAGTCTTTACCCAGCTCTTAAGGCAGTACAAGTTACTGTTACATTTTCTAATTAGAAAACTAGAAGCTTTTTAAAATAGAGGAAACATGGAATCAATAGGTGTTTCTAAAGTATTCAGCATAAGTGACCAGCACAAGGGTCATGAAGGATATTTGAGGTACATTCAAGACACCATAATTCACTTCATGTTACTTATTCTAGAACCACATTCAATATGCTGCAAAGAGATATGTGCAGGCAATAAAACTCAAATTTTCTGTTTCCGATTGCTGCCGTTGTGAGTTCCCCATTAATTACAAAGCATATTTCATTTGGATTAGGAGGCATATTTCTTTTCTATATATAGCTGCAGACCAAGAGATGTGCATTTATTTGAAATAAGTTCACATTATTGATTACTGGTGTTTCAAGACTACCAAAAAAGAGCATATTAAATGTATTTCATATGTAAAAAATGGAACAAAATCACATTATTTAATTCTGATAATTTAATAATTCATTCATTTCATTCCATTTCTTTCTGCCATTAGCACTGTTTTGTTTTTGAGCAGTCAGTTTTAACAGGAAAAAAAGAAAACCTGTTTCATCTGCTTTAAAAATGTCTTCAGGATAGTAGTCAGAAAAAGGAACAACAAAACATTAACCATCCATTCATAAACTGTGCTGCCACAGAAGATACTGTGCTTTGCTGTTTGTTCTGTTCAAACCAGGGCAGCAATAGAACCACTGCTATTCACATTGGCACTCAATGCTGTGTGTGATTTTCCCTGCAGTTCCCCTTATCCACCAAACGCATGAGCTCACCAGCTCCTATGAAAGGAAATCCTTACTAGTGTTTCAATGTCCTTCCACTCTGCAGGTGTAAATAGCCAGAGGAACTGTTCCTTGAGGAGGGAAAGTAAAGCCCCCTTCACATTAGATCATCTTCAGCAGATCATACCTGGTGCTCTGGTGGGTTTATGAGTGGTGCACTGAGAGCAATTAGTTCCTGAATGAGGATAACAACAGGCGATTACCCTTTTTAACAGCTGCTAAGTGGTGTTAATTGCTGGCTATATACCACAAGCTGAGCAATTTTGTGCAAACTGTACAAACAGAACAAAACAAACAGATGATGTAGGGAGAAAAATGGGTCTGAAAGAACTTCTGTTAATCCCAAACAGACATACAGCTGGAGAGACCATATTCATTGTTGGTGTAAATTATTTGTAACAAGCAGTTTGTCAAATCCAGGCCGTTACTGAATTGTCTGTGAAGAGAAAACAATTTATATTAGTTTCTTCATTATTCACAGTCATTTAATGAATGGTTTGTATGAAAACATTTCTTGCCTAAGGTTTGGTTTCTGCAGCATGGCTAGTTTGTGATAAATTCATTCTTATTGAACAATGTCTTGATTTCCGTGAAACAGAGTAAAGAATAAGATTTTTTCAGAATCTAGCCTTAAATTTTAAGTTAATAATAAGCAAATTATCTCTAAAAATGGGGAAAAAAAATCTCTAAATGAAATTATAATGTAGAGTTTCTTTTATTCTCACTGAAATGTTGAAAATAACAGGAAAAGTCCAGACAAGAAATCTTACATATGTTTCCATATTTTTTTTAGATGCTCTTTTGGTTTTCAGGTCTCTGTTACTAAGAGCATTCACTAATCACAGTGCAGTACATGACCAGCAAAGCTGACCACTGTGCATACTGTATTGCTTAATAGCATGTTTTAGATTTTACATGACAGACAAAAGTTGATTTGTTTGGAAAGTAAAACTGCTGATTATAAAAAGAGCCTACATGCTGGGAAGATGTTGATAGGTTATTAAAGTAATCATAAAAGGGGAAAAAAAATAGAGTTTAGAAAGTCCCTCTCCTGGTTTTAACTGGGATATAATTAATTTTCTTCTTAGTAGCTGAACAGTGCTGTGTTTTACATTCAGTAGGAGAATAATGTTGATAACAGAGTGATGTTTTGGTGGTTGCTCAGTCATGCTTGTCCTGTCAAGAACTTTTCGGTGTCTTGTGTTCTGCCAGTAAGGAACTGCACAAGCACCTCTGAGGGACCGTGGCTGAGACAGGTGACTCAAAGTACCCAAATGATATTCCATACTGCAGAACATCCAGTATATAGACTGGGGGAATTTACCTTGCAAGGATCAATTGTGACTTGGAGACAGGCTGAGATGGTGGTGAGAATTGTATTGTGTATCACTTGTTTCTCTCAGCTCTCTTTCTCCCCCTCCTTTTTTATTACATTTATTATTAATTTTTTATTATTATTATTATTATTATTATTATTATTATCCTCATCATCATCCTTCTCATCATCATCATAATTGTGTATGTTTTGTTTAGCTTTGTGTCAATCATGTAACTGTTCTTATCTCAACCCATGAGTTTTACTCTTTTCCTGATTCTCCTCCCCATCCCACCATGGAGAAGGTGCAATGAGCGAGCAGCTGCATAGTACTTAATTGCCTGCTTGGGTTAAACCAGTCCCAAAAAATCACTAGAATAATATATTCACAGCTGAAAAATTCGGTTCTGCAAACAAATTATGAATGTCTATTTGAAGTTATTCTTTGTGATGAACTACATGCAAACAAGCAAAGCAAACATCAATAAGTGCACTAGATAACATTAAAGTAGTGGCATTGTTGATCTACCTAAGCTAAATCCTCCATTCTGGTTGCTTTTCCAACTGTGAATCAAGAAAAGGACCAAGTACCAAGCATGCAGCAGACTGAAACACCAGGATTGTCATCTGGTTTCTGCTGCTTTGGTTCCTTCTCATCTTAATCATCTGATTAATTTCTCTTGCTCTTTTTTGTTTTCTTTTAGAAAGGATGTTATTCTCCCTAAAGTTTATGTTGATCTTCTATACACAAATATTTCTCCTAATATGCACATCACCATTATAAGCCATGAAAAAATTCTTTATTACCAAAAAGACCTTTTTCAGTGGACTCCCATGGAACAAAGGCAGCATCCTATTTTTCAGAAAGCCCGTGAAAGTAATGAAACTCTTACTTAGCTAAGAGATCAAATGCCAAACATCATCAAAGTGCTTAAAACTTGTGCTTCCTTTTTCTTCTCTTTCTACAGAGCTTTTGGAGGACAGGAGAGTGCTGGCACACAATAAACACAGCTTGTCTCTAAGACCTGGCACTTAGGCTATGACATTAGATTTTTGGGTGTTTTGAGTGGAAATTTGGGTAGTTTGAGTTCAATTTTTCTTGAACTGTGAAAAACGTAATTTTAGACTACATTTGATCTTCATATAATATGAATATTTGCATGGAATTTGACTTTACAAAGTAAATTAGAAGTCTTCTGAATTCAATGATTTTCATATTGTCAATGGGAAAGTAATTTCTATAGCAACATTTTAAAGGTTATTTAAACACTGAGGAAAGATCTGGGGGAGTGGGGAAAAGGAAGTGGTTTTCTTTCTTTTCCTTGCCATTTATTTTTGCTTAACATCTTTCAGGAAGAAAGCAATAAAAAAAGAGAGAAGAGAAAGAACAGAAGGTCTGGTACTGGCAAAATGGCCATTGACCGAGAAGAATAAGGATTATGACTCTGGGATTTTATCTGTACATTATAATAGATTTACAAGCTGAACTGCTAAAACTTCTTAACTTCCATGCCCTGGAGAATCTTGTTATACATTAGACCTTTCTTTAAGTAATGTAGGTTGTAGTTTAAGTTTATAGTCTGTGCAAATACATACAAACAGAAAGAGACGAGGCACATAAACCTAGTCTTAATTTTAATAAGGCTGTATTTTATATACGTCAATAAAAGTCTCTATGCTCTAAAATCATTTCAGGGAATATAGAACCAAGTAAGGCTTCTTAGCTTGATGTGTAGCACTTGGTTTCAGTAAAATAATTCATTCCATGGTTTACAATGCTACAGAGTTTCCAAATGCAGAAGCCTGCTAGGAGGATGCTGCAGCAGCTCCATGCTGACTGTCAGTCCAATCAGGATTTGTCTTCAGTCTCTCCAGTTGCTGGCATGTGGACATACAAACCCTCAACCCACATTAACTGCCAGTACAGACACCCTTGCATATGCACACACACACAAAAAATATCTCTCAGTGCAGCCCCAGATCCCACTGTCTCTCCAGCAGCTGGCCTGGACTCCAGATCCCCCAGGCTGGCACCTTCGTTTGCCACCTCCTTCTATGGCTGCAGCCTCAGAGGCACACGTCCTGCCCCCTGTCCCAGCCCACATCACCTACTCTCTGTATTAACTGGAAGATCCTTCACTGACTGTTATTGCCATGCTCATTCCTGTCACTGGCACTGTGGACACAGGGACGGCTCTGGCTCCTGGTCCCAGCCCCAGGGCTACCACTGAGCCCCACACACACACTTTTGCACATAGGACAGAGACCTCCATTCAGGAAAATGGCTTAGGAAATGGGGCTTAGTGAGAAGCTAAGACACACAGTAATGATCAGGAACAGGGCGTAGCCAAGCAGATGCACTAACCAGTGCCCGCTTGCACACGAGTGGCTCATCTATCAACTTATACTTCTATTTTTCCACTTCTTCCCCAAGATACCTTGATTCCTCCTTTTCCCCACCCTTGGTTTGTCCCTAAAACATCCCATAGTCAATCCTGTCCAATCCCAGTGCCCTTCCCCTACGCTCTATACCAGGCTCCATTCTCTTGATCTTGCTGCAGAAGATGAGTAATAAAATAAGTAAATAAAGGAGGCAGGGGCCAGTGTACATCATGGAGCCAGCAGCAGCATACTGTGTACAAAACTACATATCAATGAGGGGAGCAAAGAGGAGAAGGAGTCACTGCTCTTTTAAGATAATATGGACATAGTAGGAAGATTGTTTTCTTCCAGCCTCACTAGATTGATGTACCCAGATACACCCCTCACCTCGCAGTGCCTGGGAGTGCCTGATGAAATACAATTACAAGTTTATGCATGTAATATATACTATCTCCCCTCTCATAGATAATTATAAATTGGTGCTGCTGAGTCTCTGAAATCCTCCCCTGCATGTCAAGATGACTATTTCTTCTGTGTTTCTTTATTCGTCCCCTGGCACAGTTGCAGTAGAGAGTGTGGACAGGCAGTATGAGTAAAAAATATGTACTTCAGAGGAATGCTGCAAGGGTTTCTTGCACTCTTTCCTGCCTTACGTACTTTTACTGTAATTTCTTCAACTTCTGAATGTTACTATAGGACAGATAAAGTAAGAAGATCTCAAAACTGAAGATGGATATTTTGACATTTTCTGTAAAATCCTGAAGCATGAGGTAAGATGAACTGGTGGAAAGAAACTGACTAATCCACAAAAATTCAAATCCTCCCTCATACTCCTTCAGAGTTATAAATCAGAATATTTTTACCTTGATATACCTGACACATGAGTAGAAAGTAGGCAACTATTTCTCCTTTATTAGTTTTTAGTGGATAAAGGCTGTAGCAATTAACATAATGAGCAGTGACACTGGCACCTTAAATTTTGAGGTAGCACTCTATGTAATAGACTTCACAGTTTGAACTTCATGCATGTCATTGGAAAAGTCCTTCTGTGATTTTATCTCAAGACTGAAATGAAATGGAATGCAAAGGATCATATGGAATGTAAGTTTCTCCAAGTACATGGTGGGATTTGGGATGTGGGTTGAATTTTCCCAGTAGGAGTGTTACAAACAAAGCTGCAAACACATTAATTTGTTAGCACATCAAATTTGTCTCCACTCTCTAACAAAATAACACCCTCTTTCCTGGTACTGTTAATGTACTGATAGAGTGGAGTTTTCTTAGAAATCCCTTCATAGTTAGATCTCTTTTCTCATCAAGGCCTATAGTCCCATGTGAATGCTTCCCTTCATACTTCTCAGTATTTGCTCATGTTAACATTTTATGAACTTTCCTGTTGAATTTGAGGACAGAAAAGATAACTTGATTTAGCTGAGATAATCTATTGATGCTTCCCCTAAGCCAGTGTCTGAAATGAATGATTTGAATGGAATAATTTGAAGTTTTATTTTAAAAGCTATCAGCCCTTCTGAAGTGATTTCCCCCCCATCTTTGCATAAACACACACACACAGACACATATTTATATATATTTTTCTTCCTTACCATCTCTGAGAGTTATTTTCCTTAGAATCCCTTGCTTTTACTTTGCCATTCTCTATCTGATGTTTTGTTAAGGGTCTTATCATAGTATTATCACTCATACCTTCATTTCAGTCACTTCTTCCCATTTTAATAGAATTGGTACAGAAGATCTTGCCTGTCTAATTTATGTCTCCATCTTCAGTTTAAATAACTTCTAAACTAATTCAAAAATCTTCTTGAACCATCCATTTTCTTTTTCCCTGCTCTCAACAGGCCCCTTGATAGCTAAATATTCCCCTTATTACTAATTAAGATACTTCACTTATTCTTCTATTAGTCACAAAAAGATTTCTCTCTGGAGTTTTACTCATTGTATGCATTTGGTGGCTCAGAGTAATCCCCAGTCATAGCAGTTTCCTTTTCTTCTTTCTTCTTAATATTAGGCACAGATTTTCAATCAGTTTATTCTCATGTAGCATCTAAACCAATATTTACGCCTTTGATATCAAACACATTTCCTGCATTTTTCCCTTGCTTGTCTCCTTGAACAAATTGTATTCTTCTGTGTCTGTGTCAGATGTGCAGCATATCCCACAGTCTCTGTGATGACAGCTAAGTCATCATTTTGATCATGAATTAGGTCTTGAAGTATCTCCTTTTACCAGTGTTTTGATAGTTTACTGACAACTAAGAGAGTACCATTATTCTTCCTATAATTCTCTTTTTCATTAAATCCTTGTCTTCTCCTTCCCCATGAATACTGAGCTTAAATTCTGCAAATTATATACATTCCTTCAGATTTTAGTTCATTCCATTATAAAAGAGATAAGTTTAGTTCTTCTAAGTGGGACAATATGTAATAAATTCACAGAAATTGGAGTTGTACCAGTATTAAATCTTTGGAATTGAGAAGAAAATTATACCAGCAATCCTTCCTGACTTGAAATGATGTCTTCTGATGATTTTTAAGAATACTATTACATTATTATTTATTATACATATCACTATAGAGAAAACTACAATAGGTCTGAGCCCATACTGCAGTGAAGACATTAAGGTTTCCCTTTGGAAACAATAATAAATTGTGTCAGTTTTCTAGGTCTAAGCAATTTCCTTGAAGAGTGTAATTAATTTGTAAGAAAACACCAGCCAACAGTAAAGATTGCAGAATAAAATAGCAAATCAGAAACTTGTTGAAAAATAACACTTGCCATAAAAATGATAACAATACCATGCAAAGAAATTGAAAAGCAACATGTAAATAAATTACCGTGGCACTGTTCTTGCTACTATGGTTAATGTTATGTCAGCATTTTCATTATAAGATCCATTTTTCAAAGTTTATGAGTCATCTATAAAATTTAAAAAAAATCTTTCTGAGACTAATGCTGGAAGATCATGCTCTAGAAGGAGTTTTGATTACAATAGTGTAGAGGAAAAACACCAACTACTCTTCATAAATGAGACTTGAGTTGAAAAACAAGATATCAGTTTAAAAATATAATTTAATTTTTTTTGAATAAATTCTAGTTGGAGATGCAGCTATAAAATTAGCTTTCTTTCCCTGTCATTCAGTTATTTACAACATCCTAAAGAAAATGGGACTGAAGCCAAAGTATTTAGGTGGAGAGTCTGTAGAGTGTCTTTGAATGAAAGAAGCCATGTTGTCATTTTAAATTTTACTGCCTGCTCCTCATACTCCTCTCTAAAGAAAAATGTTTTGAACCTAAGCTCATCAGGAAGAAGTGACAATACATCTGTAGCTGAGTCATTGATGCAAGTTTATATTGGTGCAAGAATAACACACTGAAAGCTTTTAAACTAAGATTTAGCAAAATATTTCCTTTGGAGGTATTAAGAGAAAATATGCTTTGTTAATAAAACAATTTCTAACTTATTTAGAATATGTTTTCTCTAAATAATGGAGTAATGAGTAATAATATGGGCCATGAATGATAGAACAGGATGCTATTAAAAGAAAGCACTTTATAAGCTTTATCTATAGCTTCTCAGCAATTTTCTGTTGCTGTTGAAGACAGACTGCTGAATTGAAAATATCCTTGATCTGATCTGACTAAATATAGCATTCTTATGGGTTTTTTTGCGGACTTGGGGTAGTGTTTGAGACCATTAGCATTGAGATAATGTTGAAGGACTCTGGACAGCATAAAGAGACAAATCCAGTACAAAGGCCTGCTACAAATCACCTTTCTACAGTTTAGCCTCAAAAAGAGATGACTGAGAGGGAACTCATGAATGCCGACAAGTATCTGAAGGGAGGGTGCCTGTAGGATGGAGCCAGGCTCTTTTCAGTGGTGCCAAGCAAAAGGACAAGAGGCAATGGGCAGAAACTAATGCACAGGAAGTTCCACCTGAACATGAGGAAGAGCTTCTTTACAGTGCGGGTGACCATGCAGGTAGCCCAGAGAGATTGTGGAGTGTCCCTCTCTGGAGATACTCAAGAACCATCTGAATACAACCTGTGCCATAAGTTCTAGGATGGCCCTGATTGAGCAGGAAGGTTGGACCAGATAAACCCACTGTGGTTCCTTCCAACTTTACCCATTCTGTGATTCTGTAATTGTGTTACTTTTGTGAAGAACCCTGGCATGAAAAATAGCTTGATACCATTTTGAGGGCAAATAGTTGAAATTACTAAAAAAATTATTCAGGATATATTTTACTTATGAGTAGAGGCCTAGGAATCCATATAAAATCTTCATTGAAAACCCATATTCTCACCAACAGACATTTAAAAGGCATCAAAGGCACATTTTTAACAAAATGTTACTTCTTTAGAGAGAAGAGAGGGTTTGCAGTGACACTTCATTATGCTTTTAAAGTTTCATTATGGGCTAGCATATTAGACACTTCTATGTCGGGATATTGGATGCATGTGAGTACAAATCAAGGAACTTCAGTTTAATTGTCTGCATAGTTGTATTTACATATACAGGTACAAATTCAGATACTAGAAACTCCTACTTCCCTGGCTGAGGTATTTCTAAGTACCTTTTCCTTCAAAATCTATTCCTTTCTTGTACATATCATCGAAAGAGAAACACAGAGCAGTTGATGTGAAAGGCAGCTCCAGAGTCAGAGTTCCTATGCCCTACTCAGAGCAGGGTCACCTAGAGCTGGCTGCCCAGGGCCAGGTCAGTTGGGTTTTATACATCTCCTAGAAAGGAGATTCTTCAGCCCCTCTGGGCAACCAGTTCATTGGGCACTACTGAGGACTCTGGCATCACTTCTTTATTCCCTCATCAGCAATTTACACACATTGACTCAATCCTTCTAAGCCTTTACTTCTACAGTTTGAACAGCCTGAGCTCTGTCAGCCTCTTCTTATAAAAGTGATGCTTCAAGGCCTTCATCAACATTGTGGCCCTTCATTGAACTTGCTCCGGTAAGTTCATGTCTCTTTTGTACCAGGCATTTAGGTCTATGAGTGCACCAGACATCAAATTCATCTAGTTCTATTCAATATCACTAGTGGGGAACTGAAAGCTATTCAATTTACCCACATAGATACCAACAGCAGGGTTCAGTTATCTAAACACAGATGTTCTGTACTATTTCAAAAAGGTCTGGAGTATTCCCCATGCCCTCCAGCTGCCAAGCACCAGATCATATTTTCCATCCTATGTGAATATCTTGGAAATTTTCTGGTTTGCTAGAAGCCATGGATAATCTAGGTTTAGACATTGATGTTACAATAAACCTTAGACAGCAAAACAATTTTCCATGTATTATAACTTCATATATAACTGTTATATCATGTTATCCACATAAGCTAAGGTTCCCCTTGGAGTCGTCAGAGTTTCTGCCAGGGGCAGTTCAGAGGAAGAGATAATCTCCTTCCATTTAACCAGCAAAAATAAAGTGAAATTGTATGAATATGTCCTCACCCCCTCTGATCACTCTCTCCTTCTCCCAGACTTACACAGCCAAGGCCGGAAACACAAATAGAGGAACAACAAAAGAAAAATACAATCCTAAAATACCTGAGAATTAAAAACAGGAAATGAAGAGCTGATTATAGGTCATTTTTTTTCTCTCCTTCAAATTTTGCAATAAATAACATGCTTTAGTAGTGCTACATTATTACTATCTCCCAATGATTTTGTTTACAATGCCTCTCATTATTACCCACTCTCTCAATGTGCACTTTAAAAATGTGAATCACATTACCATGATTGCATTTGCATTAAACACATGGTTAGTTTTTTAAAAGTACAAATGCTTGTAATTTTATGACACACCCGCATGAATTATAAAATGATGCATAATAGAACTTTGCTTGATTTCATAATTACCTGTTGTTATCTTTGGCTAATTAAATATTCAGCACTGCATGTTAATCCTGAAAGCCTCCCTGGCACCCTCTCTTCCCTTTTCATGATTTTTTTTAGTATATTCCATTGAGTTACAACTTGTTTCATGGAATCTGTAGAAAGAAAAATGTTCAACAGCTATGGATATATGCAAATCTTCAAACAACCATACTCAAAGTTAAAAGTGGAAATTTCAATATGTACCTATTATTTCTGGCAGGCATATAGTACATTGCTTTGATCATATTTCTTTACTAAGCTTCCTCATCTGGTTGAAATAGAGCCTCTTAGAGCTATTTCTCCCCTCTTTATTTTCTCAGAAAGTTACCTTGTATTTTATACAGCCTAATCTTCTAAAAGAGGCTGTTTTCTACTTGTCCATGGTGTATTATATGAGCATCTAAAGATACTTTGAGAAATTTCAGACTTGAAATACCTTGTTCAAAAATAGAAATTGTGGGAGAATAATTACTGTATTGTAGTACTTTAATTCATATGAATAAAATGACCAGCCTTGCTATCATTCAAGTTAGCAGCAAGGTCCTCAGCAGCTTCAGACAGAATACATTATTAAAGCATACAGAGGTGCTGTTACTTTCATAGCAGGTGGAACTCATTTTTTAAAGAATGAATTACGTGACCTAGGCAAATCATCAAGCAACTTATTTTTCCATCAGAAAGAGAGCACTGTTTTCCTTCAATGTTTCATTTCAGCCCCAACATAGACATCTTCAGGAGGTGTCTAAGTCAGCTCATTTCACCTCCTTTGCTCTGCTCCCAATAAAAAAAGTTAGTATTCAATCGAAGGCAGCTCATTTGCCTATAAACATCTGGTGTAGACATGCCATGTGGTATTCAGCCAGAAAGGAAAGAGGTTTAGCTTGGGTCTTCTGTCAGATACAAGCTGTATTCTGATATCCCAGATATGGTGGGGAAAATTAAGAGCAACCAATACCTGCATTTAAGCTATTGAATCAACTTTAGATGTTTGAATCAACTTTAGATGTTTGCATTTGTAGCTGGCTAGAGATAGGTAAGAAATGGTTCGTTTAGTAATACGTACAGGTAGGTCTTTTCCCAAGAGAATAACTTATTCTGATGAACAAGAGCTTGCAACATATGGAATCACAAAATTTGAATTTTACTTGCAGCTCTTTGTTTTATACTTTGTTTAAGCTTAAAACAAGTGATAAATTAAAAAAAAAAACAAAACCCAAACAAACAACCAACCAAACAAACAAAACAAAAACACCAAAACAACAAAAACTGTCCTGGTTTCATACAGGGATTAAAAAAAATCAAAGCAAAACAATCCAAGAAAACCCAAAACAAATAAAACCCAAAACCTTAACTTCCAAAAAAACCCCCCACAATTAAACCCAAAAAACCCACACACAAAAACCCATCAAAAATAAAACCAAAATAATCCCCATTTGCTGTAGAAAATTTAGGCCTTATACAGGTCAAATTTTGCATTCATGATTCAAGTGTTGTTCCCAAGCATCTGCTAAGTATATATTTTTTAAAAGTTACTTTGAGGAAGTACATAGAACGTAAAATCTTTACTTCTTTACCTACTTTGATCTCCTCCACATCACATTGTTCCTGTAGGTATAGTTAGCCTAAATTTAAATTCTTGGTTCTAAACTGCTGCATTCCTACTGCTTTCAGCACATTAAGTGTGTGTCTTAGTACTGCGTAAATGAAAGGGGTGTCAATCATTGTGCTTTTAGATTCTTGTATTTCTTGGTTAATAATGATGATCTTTGAGCTTGGTCCTGCAAGTAATCATTTGTGAGAGTAAAATTAGGCATATAGATTTGCATTTGCAGGATTAGTGACAATGTAAGCTTTGGCATTGTTAGGTTGCTATGCAAATGCTTAGCAATTCTCTCTTTGATTTCCTCCATTTTTATTCCCTTCTACATTGCAGCGGCTACTGCTGACCTCTTGGTCTCTGACTCGCCCGGCTGCACAGGCCAGCACCGCCGGCAGCAGTGAGGGGGGAAGGCGGAATGCCTTCAGAAGGGCGAGAAACCCCCAGAGCCGTGAGGAGAGAAGCTGGGCTGCGTCCCACAGGAGAAAAGGCTTCGGACCGCGCCGACAGGGAAAAAGGAGGTGTTTATTGATGGTGCATCGGGCGCGGACAAAAAAGCTTGCTCGGCAAGGTCTTATAACTAGAACACAGCGACCAATCTAAAATTTTGAGAGGAGGGAATAACGCATAACAAACAGCTCAGATGTCCAGTGTAAATAAATTAGGGGTTGAGCCCTGACCTCTAAACCAATCATTCAATGTCCAGGCCAGAATGTTCTGGATGAGTGGGCAAGGACCCTGAATAACAGACAGGCAGTTAGGGAGGAATTTAGGAAAGATAGAGTGTAGCTGACAGGACAATTCAGAAGAGGGAGAGAGAGAAAGCCCGGGCAGAACCATAAACAGGAATGGGGGGTACAGGAATAAACCAACTTAAAACTAATGCACCCCAACATACATCTCCACACCTCCTTAGACAAGTGAGCATATAGTCAATTGTCACTATAGGATGTGAAAAAACACAACGTGAACACTCTGCTGTTCTCAAGGTAAAAAGGGAAGTTTATTTTCTGATTCTAACATTTACAGATTTCCAAAGGTGACAGTGGATTGGAGGGTGAAACTGCCACCTCTCCAATGACACTGGACAAACGAACAGTCTGTCAAATTTCTCCTCCATAAAAAATGCAAAACAATAAGTTGTTTTGAGAAAGAGTGTGAGAAAGTTTGCTACAAGAATGTAAACATCAGAAGGCCTATAAAATCTTAAAAAATTGGGGCAACAGTCAATTTCTGTGAAAGTTTAGTGCTTTGCAAATCTAAAACCTGAGATAGGGTAAGATATGCTTAGATATGTTTCTCTCAAACCTTCTTTGAACATTTAAGACTTCATTGCAGCTAATCTTATCACAGAAACTATGTTGGAAATAAAAATATTACAAACCAGTTGTACAAACCTTTGATGTGCTCATACACATGCATCTTGGTGATGGCTCTGATGTCTTTTCCAACATACTAGCATTGGAAAAGACAACAGAACCATCACCAAGATGCATGTGTATGAGCCCATTCACATCTTTTATGTATAGTGCAAACAGGATTTTTTGATTAAACATTTAAAGTTATCCATTCCCTCCCATATGTTTATCCTTTTATTAACTGTAAATAGCTGAGCCATTTTCAGTCCTGTCATTATTGTTAGTTTGTTCCTGCTCTCCACTCCACATGAGCTTTCCCTTGGCTTAGCTCCCTTGTAGAAAATGCACCAGCATACAGAAGTCAGAATAATAACAATAGAGAGGAAACAAAAAAAACCAAACAAACTTACATTCTACCAAGGCCATTTAAAGATCCACAATCAGTAGCACACAAAGCATTTTGACATGGTTTGATTCTGTATCTTTTGTTGCCAGATTGCAGACACACTTTACAGTAATGGAAGCGTTATTTCCTCTGATAACCACCATAATTTATCAGAATACTTCTCTTCTTGAGTAGTATTTCCCCGGTTTTGCTGCATTAAAATAAATTAAATAAATTTAGATCAGTTTTGGCTCAACTCTCTACCTACTTTGTCAAAGTCTTTTAGAGCAAACCTCAGATGCAGTTGTTATTGTCCTCTGTGGCAACAGTCATTGCAAACATCATTAAGGATGTGAGGTCTCTCCCTTAATTAAGAACTAAAAGGTTTCATTTCCTAAAACAAAAGCATGTGGCAGGTTTTATTGATCTGGTGTATGTCGCCAACTGAACACATTAGCAGGGGTTATTGATTACTCTAGTGGTAATTAGCTTTGTTCCTTGTCAAGTAAAGCACACATTCCTAAGATCTTTCCTAAAGAGGCCTATATGTTCATTCACATTCACCGAGTTATACAAGGAGGGGGTTTTTAAAGTCTTTATTGCCTATGTATCATTTTCTAAAATTTAACAGCAATCATTAGAAAGGTCATTTTCCAGTCATTATCTTGTTATCATTCTTTCTGAATGCCACTGATGCACTTAGGAAATGAATTCAAAAACAAAAGAAGCACAGCATTGTTATTTTTGTTTTGTTTTGTTTTAATTGTAAGCACATATGGCTGTTACTGCTTTTAAAAACTCCCTGCAAAATAACTGCCATTATATGTTAATATGGAACTGTCATAAATAATTTTCTAACAGAATACATAGGATCTCTCCCCAATTTTGAAAGAATAATTTCAGACTGACAACTGTCCTAATTAACTCCTTAGTAACATTTAGTCCATTTTTGGCTCTGGTATAGAGCAAACCAAAAAAGATAGCACTTTGGAAAAAGACTTGATAAGTAAAAAGGAGCCTAAAAATGTCTGCTTACTTAAGACAACTGGCCATCATGAGTAACTGAAACCAGTCTGATATCTGCAGAGGGAAAACATGGAAGAGCTCAAGCAACATGAGATGTTTCTGGACTGCATTGTTCCTGGTGCAGGTGGTTGAGAAGTAGATGAAGGGAGCTGCTTTCCTTGATCTCACAATTACAACAAATGATGAACTGTCAGGAATGTGAATGCTGGGGGCATTCTTGACTCCAGAGATGGTGCAATTTGTGATCCTGTGTGGTCCATCCCAATATGTGGACAATCAAATAAAGATGACAAGAATTCTGGCTGTGTGAACGTGGATTGTCTTGCTTGTATTAACTACAGTCAAATGTAGGGGGGAAAAAAAAGAAAAAGTGAGAATACGAGAGGTGGAAGCAAGATAACTTGTCCTCTCCAAGGACAAATTTGTGGTTAGGGAAGCCAAAACTCATTTGTAGTTATATCTGTCAAGGTTTCAACAAGAATATCAGCAGCAAAAGGAAGACCAGAACTATCAAACTGCTGCCGAAGAGCACAGGCAACTTGATGTACCAGAGCCCAGAAAATACTTTTGCTTTTACTGCTAAGATTTATGTTCTAGGA
The DNA here is from genome assembly GCF_036417665.1 of Passer domesticus. Classification (NCBI taxonomy): domain Eukaryota; kingdom Metazoa; phylum Chordata; class Aves; order Passeriformes; family Passeridae; genus Passer; species Passer domesticus. The sequence goes on from NC_087475.1 coordinate 78,645,285, forward strand.
TTCCAGACTCCTCAAATCTGTGGGAAAGTCTGGAGCAAAGTAGAGTTACCCTCAGTAGAAGAGGATCAGATTTGGGAATATTTAAAGAAACTGAACATCCACAAGTCTATGGGACATTGTGCTCATGAGTGCTGAAAGAGCTGGAAAATGTTGTTGCAAGGCCACTCTCAGATACCTTGGAAAGATCATGTTAAGTGCAAGAGATTCTTGGCCAATGAAGAAAAGGAAACTGATGAAGACACACAAGAATAAGGATCGGGGAAACTACAGGCCCATTATCTTCACCTGAATCCCAGGGAAGATGAAAAAGAAAATAATCCCAAAATACATTTCCAATCACATTAAGGAAAATAAGGCTTTTGAGACTAGTCAACATGAATTTTAAAAAGGAAAATCAATTGCATATATTGGGGTTTTATTTTATATAAATCATGTATATCATATCGAATGCCTGAATATCCTGGTAAACTTTTGCAAAGAAATCATTGGCTCAGCAGATTACTGTTGTGGTTCATGTTCACTTCAGATTTTGACACTGTCTCCCATCAAATCCTCACGAACAAATAGGTAAAGTCTAGTCTAGATAACTGGATAGTGAGACAAAATGAAAATTAGCCCAGCTTCCAGGATTAGAGAGTGGTGATCAGTTGCATCCACTCCAGCTGGAGGCCAATCACTGGTGGTGTGTGCCAGGGTTTCAAATCAGGGCCAATTCTGTTCAACTCCAACAGGCTTGCAGATGTTACGAAAAAAACCCACCTGCAGATAGTTGGGAGTTTGGTTGGGAGTTTTTTGTTGGGTTTTTTTTTGGCAGAAAAGTTGGTATTTTAATGATGACTCTTGATGATTATAAATTTGAAAGCATTGTTAACACACAAAAAGATCAAAATATATTTTACAGAGAAAAACATGATACAAAAAAACACTGAAATAGTGAAATATAACCATTTAAGGCACACGTTCATGCATGTATGTCTTGAATTGTCTTGATTTAGAGATGTCTGAAGGCTAGCTATTTTTAGTTATTTCTACAATTAGTTGAGAGGGACAGGCACCTCTAGACTGAGGTACAGCCTCCCAAGGGAATGAATAATTTTCTAGGGGAGCCTTCCAGTGACTATAAATACAGTTTGAAGAGTGTGTCTAGCTATAACTAGGCCTGTTTTACAAGATGAATAAAATACATTTTGGCTATAAAGTGGAAGCTCGTCAGCTGAACTTTGCAAAATTTACTGGTACAGTTATGTTTAGTCTATTTCAGTAATTAAATGCAGTTAGCCCTGTGTATCACCCCTAAACAGCTGCAGCAGTCCTGATGTCTGCTGAAATTGTGAATTCTTTTCTCTTTTTTTTTTTTTTTTTTTTGCTTAGCATCCTAATATTCATATTAAGCATGCCCTGCTCAGCGATGTGAATACACAATACTTTTTTTTTTCCCCCAGTGAAAACAGGATCACATTTGCTTGGCGAGCTTTAATGGGTTCTTTGCAAATCTGACTGTAATGGGAAGTCTTCCAGCATTATTTTTATCTCAGCAAAAATCCACAGATATGATTTAGTGAAGCAAGGAAAGGTCCAGAGAATCTTTGTAACTCCCCATATCTCAAGTCCATTCAAGAACCAGAAAACAATACATGCCCAAGAAATAGCTGTGTGAGTGTAAGTAATTTTAGAATGTCACTGTGATTAAGATGCTTTGACACGTAGGGATAATTCTAACTTTTCTGGAATTTGAGAGAGACAGATATAGAAAGGAATGCTAAATTTTTACTCAATTGGGGAATAATGGTGAACCACCATTGTGACAAAGTCAACATAAAGACAGATTCCTGACTACACTAGTAATGTCTTTTTTTTCCAAACTATACTAGAAATGAACCACCAATCACAGACAATATTTTATCTGGAATATTCAGTATACATTTACTTTACCTGCTGTAACAGAGTCAGGAACAAGTTTGGAAAACTTATTATAAACAGACCAGACTTAGCTCTCTACACTGCTTAACTATCAGCTGACTCTCCATTCTTCCTAAAGAATTTCAGCAAGTTTTTCACAAGTTTTCTCCATTCCAGTTCAGGGCATAATGCCAGACAGATTCTCTCTCCATAGGGCAGTGTGTATACAATTGCATAATGTCTGTCTGATACAATTACATACAATCTCCTTAGTTCTGAAATATTATCCAAACTTGTATGTTACCTTTGAATACTCACATATGCCATATGCCAGTGCACAGAAGCCACAGTCTTATTTTTATGTTATAAAAACTTCTCCCTATCAAATTGCACTATAATCCTTGAATTATTTCAAGCACCTTGAAATTATTCTCATTAGCACTACTGCAACACATGTTAATAATTTTGTATTTTATATTTTAGGGGCACTGTCTGAATCTTCAGGTGCCAAGGGCTACTGTATGGCTGTAGATGTAGCCAGCCTGCCAGAGGGGAGCTGTCCCTGGCATAACATACACATGAACCAAAGAGTTCTGCCTGACATCGGGTCTAGGGGCTGCTCCCTAATTCTCTTTTATTCATCAGAATAGACACACTTAGGGTCCAGAAACATTAAATCAGACCAATAGTAAAAATCAACCAACCAACCAAACAAACAAAAACCCAGAAAAAACTCTAAAAACTTCCACCAAACCCAAATCAAACCAAAACCAACAAATGAAAACAATCTCACCCCAAAACACGAACAAAACAAAACAACAAAAAATCCCAAACCAAATGAAACAAACAAAAAAATCCTAAAAAAAAAATCCAGACCAACCAACCAACAACCAAAGGCAAGAAAGAACCCAACAGCCTGTAAATAAGGAGATGAGGGAATTGCATTTACTGCTTTACAAGACAAGAAAAATATGTTAAAACACATTAATTCCTAAAGAGCACATAAATATTGCCTATAAACATAACTGTGGAATAAGTTCTAGAGAATCAGAATTATTTTTTAATTGATTCAGTATTTTCCAACCTTTCCCAGTTTGTAGGCATCTAACAATTCTTTAGGAGTCTTTGACATTCTGAGGAAAATCACGTAGGTTCTATTCTGTATATGGAATATAAACAGACTTCCTCTTTTCTCTGATGCTTCCTCTTCTTCTGATGCAATCTCTTTCAGAGTAGTCCCCAGATACACAGTGATTTGCAGACACAGGAGTAAAACCCCTAAATCCCTCATCAATAGAAAAACTGAGTGATCCAGAAGTAAAGTTAGGATGGGAACCAGGAAGATGTTGCTATTTATGTGAACACTGATGTTCTAGATCTGAACATGAAGAATGAGCTGAAATTTAATACTATAAAGACTTATGAAAAAAAGTATTTCACACAAACATTGTGACAACCAGGAAATGAATTGTTGAGAGCATTATTGTCTTTATGGTACAGAGAAACTATTCCGTAAACTGTGATCCTCTGATGAAGTCAAGTAGTCTAAAAGTTCAGAAAAATAAAATTATTTTCCTGTATTTAAAAAAAACCTGTAAAATATAGTTTTAAATTATTTATCAGACCATAATTATAATTTTAAAAAATTATTTTCAAATATAATTCTAGATAACTCATGCTATGCTGAGATGCTGCTTCTTATCTAATTTGGATTAAAAAAGAATACATTCTATAATTAGAATAAAAAATCTTTGTCACAAAAGAAAATCAAAATCTATGAGTCATTCTAATTAAAACAGAAGCTTATAAACCCATATTCCTCAAATAAATGTGAGAAATCCACTTTGCATGCTACTGCTACATTTTTAGGATTGTTTATTTCTTTTGTAAGGAAAAATATATTACTGTACACCCTTAAAATGTTACAGTTCAGTTCAGTTAAGCATTACAGACTTTAATTTTTCATTTTTATTCTTTTGTTTGGGGGTGGTGAATAGTCCTCACAGGTCCCTTGACAGAACTTTAGTATTCTCTGCTCCAGTCAGCTATACTGAAGCCTCACCACAGTCTGAGCAATCTCAGGAAACATCATAGTCTAGACTCAAAAAATTATCAATAGAAGGATGTTGCACAAGAAGGAAACCATAATTAACAGTAGTAAGTGAAATTCAACTTTTGAAAGACAAAAAAAGTTCAAGATTTTGGTTTCAAAAAAAGAAGGAGGAGGAAAATTCAAAAACATTTTGCAGAATGCAAATTATTTTCAAGACCCTAATTATGGAATTTTAATTAAAATTGAAAAGTCTGTGCATTCCCCAAGTGCCAATTCCCTGTAAAAATTAGGATGGGATTCATTAAGCCTAATTTTAGTCTCCATCTGAGTCATTTTATGCTCCTTCAGCAGCTGATAGAATTGAGCAATGCTAGGGAGCTGTTCCTTTGGTTAGTTCTGAATATCTACACCAGAATGAGAGCCTAAAATTTGTTGCTTTCATTGTTCTCATTACTGTCCTATTCCCCTCAACACAGCCCTCTGTATTTGGCTATAAAACAAACCCAAAGGGAACATTTACTGTAGTCACACCCACCACAATGATCTGAAGGTGCCTAACAAGGAGACAGCTGTTTTTCACAAGCCTGTTCAATACTAAATTGTATTTTTCTACATAGGAACAGGGGACAACAGCAACTGCAATATGGAAGCACCAGGTCCATGCTGTAGACAGAAAGCCTTATCCTCGGATGTGAGGCATAACTGTGGACTCAATCCCCACAAATTTTAAGAAACATGGTTTACTGTTTTGCTACATGATAATAAAATCAAGACAGTTTAGCAAAATTTTATATATTTTTTAGGTAATTTGTTTTCCTAACACAGTTACTAAAGTAATAAACATTATTTTAAATACCTGGTCTATTCAGTAAAGTACAAATACTTATGTATGTAAAATTATCTTTATAATCTGTAATTTTGTGTTGCCTTCCCCTTCCCAGACAGGAGCTGAGCACCCACAGTAACAACCAAGCAGATTAATGAACAACACACTCAGTGACAAAAATGGGGTGGAGGGCTGCTTGTCTTCCAAAGTCCGTGTCTACCATTGTTCCTCAGGATGTCAAATTTTTCACTATATAATGCAATGCAATACATAACCTCCTAATACCAATTCTCAAAATTTCTGTCAACATAATGGAAAACCAAACTCATCAGGAAATAAATGAAAGAATATGAATACCTGGATTCAACATATTTTCTAGAAAACAATATAATTTCGGTCTATTTAAAACACTACCTACACCCTGAAGTAAAATTCAAATGCTTGTCAGATAGCAAATATACAAACACTTAGTAATTTTATTACCTGTATCCTTTTCTCTGTAGATAAACAAGAGGCATCATTCCGTTCCTTTGCATGGATGACAGATTAAGGCTCATTTGTCAATTACACGTCTCAGCATATGAAATGCAACCACTAATCTGTACAATACTGTGTGTTTCTGAAAAGCATGGACAGAACATCTAGAAATGGTCACCTACTCTTTTTTTTTCTCAAGTGTCTGTTTCAGCAATTAGGGAAATACATCTCCTCATAAAGCATTGAAAGTATTGAAAGCCCTTCTTGAACTAGACTCATTATTTAAATTGTACAGTAGCTTAGCAAAAAGGAAAGAAAGAAAAACATAATTTATTACCAAGAACAGGGTACTATTTCACTTCTTGTGTGTTTAAGTGCAGAATTTAGGAATGACTTAAGGCACAGTCACACTCTGCAGGTGTCCTTGTGGTTTCTCCCTCTAAAACACAGTGTCTGCCCCACTCCTACATCCGTGCTCCTCATGGCCTCATGAAGGGTCTCCTGTCCTCTGGGGATGCAGGAAAGGTGAACTCTCCCTTAGGTGTTTATGTATGGAGCAGATCAACAGCCAGCAAAGGAGCCCCTCGGGTAGATAGCCCGTAAATCAGGCCTGACTCTATATCAGTTGAGATCCCTACTACTACTGCTGGGTTTAGACTTCAGCACTCTTGAGAGGTAAGACAGGCTGTAAAAACTTTGATGAAAATTGTATTGTTCTGATAACACACAAATAGTTAAATCTAAACTGTGTACAGCTATCTGTAGCAGGAACATGTCACCCATTGGCTTCCATTTTCTGAGAAGAGTTGGATGTTGTTTGAGAACAGAAAGGAAGAATTGGTCGAAAGACAAATATTTACAAACTAATGAAAATAAACTGGTATCTGGAAAATAATGTTTTTAAAATCATAATCTGTTAGAATTCTATTAAACTTTTACTTCTCTATTTGGCCAAGAATTTTCATAAAACCTTTTGAAACTTTGTGGGTTTTGATGCCCATACAAGGAGTCCTGTAAGAAGAAAAAAAAAATTAAATACTGCAACACATGCCTTTGGAGACCTTGTATCTACATGCCCCAACTCCCTCTCTATATGATGAACATGACATTAACATATTACTTTTTTAGATATGTTTGAAACATATAAAATGAAGGCTGTTTCCCCCTCTTGTATTCAATCAATATCAATAGAGCTGACTGAAACTTGGGTGTACTAGCTTTGCAAAAATTGATTTTTTCTCTCATGTGATTTGAATTTATTTTTTTTTATGAGTAAAAAGTAAGAAAATAAGAGAACGGGAGCCCCATTTTTGGTAACATACTTTGTTCTAGAATTTTAGAAGAAAAACAAATAACAAGAGAGAAAAAAATAGGAAGGATTTATTCTTTTTTCTGATTCAGTTTCATTATGAAAATCTACTTTTTATTGGCAATACTCAAACTCATAAAGGTATTATTTATTATTTTATGAGCAGGATCTGTTCAGAGAAAGGATAAAAGTACATGTTATAAGATGTGACACAATATGCAGTATGACATTTAGTAGCACTCTTTCATTAATTTCACTTCATGGCTAATTTTCCATAGAATTCTGCTGATCTGTGGTTACAATTTTTCACGATAGATACGATTTGCTCTGAAGAATGGCTGCAATTTCTTTTGAAGAAGAAGAAGATTGAGCTCTGAGTGCTTTCACTTCATGTTACAGTGAACAGTGAGCAGATTTTCCCAGAGGACATGCAGTTGTGAGGCTGCAGCTATGTCATCACAGAGCTCTGCTGGAATGCCCTGCAAGTTAACAGCTGGCAGCCTCCCTCCCCAGCACCTGGCTGGCATCACACTGCAGAACCTCAGACACGATTCAGCCACACCAGCACAAACTGCACCACCCTCAGAGGAGTCCACATCCCTCTGCCCCTGTGGGATGCTTACCCACATGAACTCAACAGAGACCACCACGGTCCTTCCCTGGCATGCAGCATAATAACAGCAAAGGCTGACCTCTGAAACTAAACATTTTCTTACTCTTCACAAAACTCCCAGAGATGCTTAACTGCTTTATTGTGTTTTGTTGTTGGTTTGTTTTTTATTTTTTTCAATAGGAAAGGAAATTAAAACATACTTCATTAATTTGTTGCTAAATTTTCAGCACTGATATGCATAAGAGAAACTTTTGGCACTTAAAAATGAAAGGAAATCTTTCGTTGCTGTGCGTAGAGCCCAGCTAGCAGCTCAGCACCCCACAGCCCTCTCTATGTTCACTCCATTCCCTACCAGCATTGAGGAGAACAGGAGAAACAGAAGTGATCAAACTCATCAGTCAAGACAATGACAACTCAATAAACAAGAAAAAGGCAAATCAAAATTCCAAAAAACCTGCGCAGTCTGGAGCAGTGGACCTAGCACACTGAATTTTGCAAGTCAGCTGCTGTGCCGGGCACAGTGACTTTTTCAATTGAATGTCTCATATCCCTTCTGTAGACCAAATTCTACTACTTTTTGAAATTATATAATTTATCAAAATGCACAACCTTAAAAATTAATTTATTCTCATCAGAAACAAAGATAATACAATTTCTGAAGGATTAACCTTCCAAAGTGTTGTCAAAGAGTGATACTAGGCTTCGTGCAACATCAGAAGACTTTGATTCATCACATACCAGCTAGCTGTAGGAATCTCTACAAGTATAAAGTTGATACACCTCTCTGGATGCCAGAAATTCACTCTTGTGATGCAAAGTCCCTTTCTCCACCCTACAAATGATATATGAGTTACCGGGGTGAAGAAGATTTCACCAGGACAACTGTGCACAGAAAATGAAGGGTGCAGTAGCAAGTCCTTAAGATCATAAGTACTTGGTGCAAGTATTGGGAAAGTCTCTTGTAATTTCTCTTGATCCTTGAGACCTCAGAGATCAAAGATCAGTACTTAAATAAAATACAGGCCCAGTAAAACCAATTTAAAGATTTCCAAGCATTTGTCATTCAAAATGACATTTCATCAACATCAATGTTTCTAAAGTGGAATGTCAACTTTGACAAAATTAAGTCTGAAAACACGATAGAACATTTGGGCAATTTTGGAACACAATGTTTAGATCTTTTCAGGCATCATTTTGAAATCTTCTCTATTTGAAATCACGTTTCATTATCTAACATGAGCCACATTGTCTCCAAACTAGCACAGACTTCTTTATGAGATGACATTCTGACACTGACAGTGATTCAACCCCATCTCCTTAACTCTCACCTTAATCAACAATTTGATGAGTTTTGTTCTTTCTCATTACATATTATTCTAAATACGTGAAGACCAACTGTGGGAAAAAAATTCTGAACTTCAACAAGCTTAAAACATTGTTGTCTTACAGACAAGACTTTCACAGACAATTTGGATATATTGCCCTATAGATCCCTTACCTTGTCTCTCTCTGTGTTCCAAACACATCTGGGAAAGATGGTTCTGCAGCAGTGAAGTATTTGGTCTCTTACAATTTTGCCCTTTGCACTTCAATCAGAATGATGTTTCTTTACGGAAGACTTCACCTGTCAGATGTTTACAAAAACCAAGAAAGAGAAAAGTGAAGCCATATACACATTTTCACTCAAGAAGTTAAAGCCTTAATAAAAAAACAGGAAAAAAAGAGACAGACATTAGGCATGTTTCCCTTGAATTTTCAGTTTGTTTTTCAAGGAAGAAGAACAAAATCCCAGGATAGAACTCTGATCACTAAGCTACAGAACAAGGAATAGTCTTTGTGTTTTCATTTAAAGGAGATAAATACTGCTTTTTCTGAGACATTAGAGAAACTCTCCTACGCTTCCCACTTAAGCAACATTTTAGAGAAATGAATCCCTTTTGTATTTTCCCAGAGGTTTTGGGGTAATAAAAGTTTTGTTTTATTTTTTCTCAGAATTGCTGTATTTGTCTAACCTGCAGGTTTCTTGTTTCATGCTGAGATGGAAACACCTCATTTTCCTGGGAGAGAATAAAAATCTGCTGATATTATTTATCTCTCAAGCAGAATGCAAGCACAGAAATCTCACAGGCATACTCTCTTTGAATTTCCTACCTAACTTCCTATAGGTCCTTGGATATAGATTCACATGAAATATTTTTTTTTAAACTCTTGTTTTTCAAATATAAATCTCTGAGGTTGGTTTTGGTTTGCTTGTTTGGGTTTTTTTGGTAGGTTGGGGGATTTTGTTGGGTTTTTGTTTGGTTGGTTGGTTTGTTTTGGTTTCTTACTTATTGGAAGCCTTTATAGTTTTGCAGCCGTAAGGATTCCTGCTCTTCCCACAATGAGCAGCACTTTCAGGAAACACTGCCCAGGTGTTTCCATGATCCATTCCTCCCAAACAGTGCTAACTTCCCACTGCAGCTGTAGAGGTGACCCATACAGCTGCATTAGCAGAGTTAGGCTAAGTATTTTGCAAAAGCCTTTGAAAACTACTTAAATATAGTAAATGAAGTGAAGAAACATTAGTTAATAAACCTCAGGTGTGACTCTGAAACCCTCTGAGGAGCAAAATTAGCGAATCAGCAGGATTTACACTAATTTATAGCCACCGAAAGGGCATACAAAAACAATGGTCTGATAATTAGCTGTGGATTCCCTGCAATATGCAGCAGGAGTAGCCAATGTTTCAAAATAATTAATGTGAAATGAGGGAAAAAATGCCAGATACACAGCAAAATACATTGTTTACCATTTTCTGTTGCAGTTTGCCCTTGTGAGTATGCCAAGACTGGCTCTTATTTCATACCATGTATAAAATGTTCCTACCATCCCCAGTGACACTGGCCCCTTGAAAACACACAAACATGTGGCTTTGTTGGTGTCACAGATGACCAAGCACAGGCAGAGACCTCTCCAACCAGTGAAAGCAAAACCTCAAGAATGGAAGCAGCAAGAATTCTCTGGACTTGTTAATGGATGGTGGGGCTTCCTCTGCTGTACAAACACAATAAAACCCAGTCATTCACCAGGGTCCTTACCATCTAAACACAAAAAAAAGCAGAGTTGGCTTCTCTGGAGAAGGGAACAGTTCTATTAGGTGTTGGTGTATAAGAAATGTTGTGCATTTTAATTCATCAGTAATTTAATATGCATTGGTCTACCCTAATGGGCCAGCAATCTGGATTTGGGCCTGAGGCTACTGATGCAACAGTGTTAATAAAGAGCAAATCACTACACTAATTATGATTAATACTTTCTTTCAATGCAGCATTCTACTTCATCATTTTTAGCAAAGTGTTATTTTTTAATTTAAACAAAGCACATTGCCAACAAGCTAAATGTGTCAAATTGAACAGTTTAGTCTTCTAGTATATATAACCTCAAGTGTATTTTTGCATCTGTTATATATTCAGTGGGCGAGGGAATGTTGTGCTTTTTACAAAGAGCTTTCCATAAATTTAAGCAGGCAAGCAGCTAAGCTGACACACAACTACAATGTCACAGCGCTGAAAGGAGTTTCTGGTAGTGTTATCACTCGGTGGTGAAAAACTCTTCAGTAGGGCTTGCTGGGATTATCTCTTTAAATCCTTGAAAGAATGGGATTTGATGATGCTTCATCAATGGGATTAGGGCTCTCTTTTTCTTAGTCCCCCCACCTTTGGCTGATTTCTTATAAGTACTTCAAAGCCATGCCCAAAACAGACAGGCCACGTCACCTGATGTTCTTCAAGAACAGCTCTAGTGTCACTGACATCAGAACCTGGAGCTTGTTACACTGCTACACACCACAGAGCTGATGCTCTGCATCAGCTCTTCAGGCCTAAAAGGCAGTAGTCTGGTCCAGTAAACTAAGGAAAAGTCTAGGTGATTGCTTAGATTCAAAATAAGCTGTGACTAATGAAAGATATGAAGATTAATTAGCCAAATCTAAGTGGTACTACTATACCTGAATTTGGAAAAAAGTGCCAAAGTCTAAATAATTCCCAAACTTTCTGAGCAGTCAATTTAAATAAATGAGACTCATCACCTTTTCTGAGCAACCACACTACCGCTATCAGCAAACACAATGTCAGAAGGGCATTATCCAAACCTAAAACAGTGAAAATATTACTCAGTGAAACATTAAAAATTTTAATAGGAAATGAACAAAAATAATTTGCTGACAATACACAGTAACAACAAAAAATTTTATAAAATGTAAAACTGTGACCAAATCCAAGTTCTTTACCATGTGTACACATAGAACTGTCTTGTATATATAGTCCTATATATAGACCTATACGTATGTGTCAGTATATGGGCCCATGAAAAGAAAATCCTACCACCACTGTTTCAAAACAAACAACGTGTATTCTCATTAATGTCTTCTTTTGTTGCTTGGGACAATGATGCAATAAAAAACTAAGCTCATTTTTAAAACATTATTTGTTTCTTGAATGAAATATCTGTAGAAAAGCACACATCTAAAACATACATACAATTTAATTCCTGTTTATGATCAAGTTCAAAAAGTCCCTACTGATCGTCTCAAGGTTTCCCCTAATCAAAGAGCTGAAGATAAGAACTAATTTCCATTGGAAAGTTTGCAAGGACCCCCTCCGCAATCTGGACAATTATCTTAGAAATGAATCCTACCAATATCATATCTGTCAAAGGGCAATAGTTAGCGCTAAAATTTTATGCAGTTAAACTTTTCTCTTATGAGTTCTGTTGACTGCTTGTGGTCTGGAGATGTTTTTCTCATCATAACTGAAGGAGGTCTGCTCAAAATGTTCAATGGACTTCAGACAGTGATATTATTTTAAAGAGTTTTTTGTCTGCTACCTATCCAATTACAGCTTTCATTTCAATATCATTTGAAATTCTATCCAATATCTCCCTAGCCCTCAGAGGACATTCCATCGAGGCACAAGGCTTTTCTAGGTCCTGAGTCACATTTGCAGATGTCCTAGGTGTACTTGAGTATTCCAGATGAAAAGAGATGCCTAAAGTGAGGGAAATGCCTTGGGGGGTAGGGGTAGATTGCCCACATCTAATGCAAAGTGTACTACTGCACTCACTACAATTAGGAGTTTAATCCCATCTCTATGCTGCTTCAATGTGTGATTTTAATGCAGCTGTGATTAAAGAAGAGTATTCTCACATGAGCCATTCTGCATGCCTCCCATTTCAGTAATTATGTTTATTTCTTGATCTCAAGATGCTAATTTACTTTACTGTAAATAACAATAGATTTCCCTAAATCTGTTATAGTCCATTTCCATAACACTTTTTTGATTTTGTTTCCAAACTGTTATTGTTTATTGTGAAAGATCATAGCATTTGCAACTTGATTAAGATGAGCATTTGCAGTAATCTTCCCAGTTTGCCACTTTGCTACAATTGAAAAATTAGGTTTCCTTCAGGCCACCTGGCTTTAAGTGCTTGTAGAATAGATTTTTTTCAACAGGCCAATTTCAAAGTGAAGGCCATGTCTCCTTTGACAACGGAGTTCCTGGATTTATACCAAAAAAATCTACTTTTCCTCTTTTGAGACAAGAGATGTTTATAGAATGAGAGGCTAATACAGCAACAAATTCAAAGCACAGAGTGACTGCACACAGGGAATGCCTAAAGGCTCTAAAGCTACAAACAAGACCGCTTCTTTTCCATTTTTCTAAAGGACAGTTTTCAGAGTTCTTGAGACACATATTTCCTGCAGCTTTCCAAACAGCTACAGGAATATGTCTAAAGGTTTAGTTTTACCAGCATGTGAAAATCTACAATAATGCCCCTGAGATGTTGGATGTTTGAAAAGAAAGAGCAAATCTGTGGAACGGGCAGTTACCTGAGTTTGATTATTGACACATACAGATTCTCATGTGACCCAGGTGATTTTTTTTGAACACTACAAATACACGTATTCTGCCAAAAAATTAGGAAACAGTTAATTTAAAATAATTTATGGTATCTCAGTAATATGTATTACCCAACTATTGTTCTAATATCACAGTATTATTACACTATTTTGTATTTTTATAACTTTACTTTGATGCATAGACCAAATGTATCCCCGTTGAACAAAGAATCAAAAATATCTGCATCCAATAAGGAGAATTCTTACGTCATGAAATTTAAAAATTTGAAATACATTAAATCACCTGAAAAATAAATATAGTCTTTTGGGCTTTTTTTATTTTGTTTGTACCATAATAATAAAGAGCATGTGTACCGGTATACATGGAATTCCAGATAGGCATAAGAAATCACATGTGGAAGAGAAAAATCACTGCTTGATTTACTTGTCCATACAGGTAATGCTAGAATGCCAGGAAGCACAAGGCACACAGTACTCTATCTGCAGCATTGTTCAGTTTGCCTCCTGAAATTCAATCTGAGTGCAATCAATCTTGATCTGTAAAGAGAAAAGATCCATAGAGAACTGACCTAATTGGTTTCTCAATATCTCATTTCAACCTTGTTTTTTTCATTTGCTGGTTTCTTGAATTGAACTTTGTTAATCTCAAGTGCTTGCTATGTAAGAAAATAAAGCTTCCAAAATAATGAAGTAATTTTTCTAAAAACACAAAGCCTAAAAATATTAAATTTTATCTTTTCTTCTTTTTTGTTTTTCTTCCTCTCACTGATCAGATCCATATTTTACAGGTGTCCACACTGTCTGGGGGGGGTTTGGAAGCAAAAAGTTTGGCAGATTACTTGTTTACTTTTTTTAAGACAGGTGAGGTTTTCCAGTATTCACCTGATTCTGACAGCTGTAGAGATAATAATTATTTTATATCCTAAATGACTCCTCACAATAAAATCATGAAAAAAGGCAGCAGTAAATGCAATTTTCAGAGCTTTTAACAGAAGTACTTGTGCATGGCTAGAGGATACCTGCCTGGGTAGATATTCTGAATTTAATCTGGCTTCACAAATAACAGGACCAGCTGATTTGATCACTGCTTAACTTGATCTTCTGTTTAATTTGATTAGAGCATTAGAGGCCAATATGTTTTCAGCTTAAAATAATTCAAGAAGTGTTTGTTTTTCACAGTACAGCAGGACAAGGTTATAAGAATTAAAGAAACCACATTTGCAGGAAGTTAGAAATTTAGTAAGTAGGCTATTTTGGGAAGCTCTATTAAACTCCATCACAGTGAAAGGACAGTTGGAAATCTGAGACATCTCTAATGTGTACAAGGCTACACAGTTCCCATCAAAGAAATCTGAGTGATTTTACTGTGCAGATGGTAAATTTATCAGGTGCATCAACTTTGCTCTGTGACTGCAGGAACGAAAAGCAGAATGGAAAGAAAATATTCCCCGGAGAAAGATAGAGAGCAAGATCCAGACTATAAGCACTCTGCATTCACGTCAATAGGCAGTATTGCAGACTACACTAAGAATACAGAGTGTCTCAAGTTTCAGTTGTTTTGCTTATTTTAAACTGCCCTGTGGACACTCATCTTCACCTTTGCGTATTGGGAAGTCCTCCGCATCTGTTCTCCTGGACAAAAGAACATTTCCATCCTCACGGCCATGGAAGTCACTTTCTCCACATCCCTGCTCAAAGAAGCATCTGGGGCAACCTTTACTGCAAGGGTTCAATGCTATGTTATGGCCACTGTGGTGCAAACAGGACCTCCTGGTCCTCTTCCCCAAGCTGCCTCCTGTCAACCCCCAGTATGTACTTAACCTGGTGTTATGACTCCACAGGGGGAGGAGGTGGGATTTCCCTATGCTGAACTTCATTAAATTTCTTTTGTTCCATTTCTCCAGTCTGTGTCAAGGATGATCTGGATGGCCGCTCTTCCATCTCATGCAGCAACTACTTTCCCCATTTTATGTCATCTGTGAACTTGCTTGAGTGTATGCTCTGACTCATCGCCCATCATTCATGAAGGTGTTCAAGAGCATTTCTCCCGGTATCATCCCCTGCCATACACAAGACTTGCATCCAGCTGTGCCACTGATCCCAACCTCTTGAGCCCAGTTGTTCAGACACTTTTCTAATCCATCTCATCATCTTTATGGACTGCATGCTTATCAGATTGTCTAGGAGAATGTCATGGAAGGAAGAGTGGAATGCCTTGCTTAAACCAAGATAAATAGGAATGGCTGACCTTAATTTATTCATCGTGCCAGTCCCATCATAGAAGGTTATTGGATTGCTCAGGCATAATCCTTGCTTCAAAATCCAGCCTGACTATTCCTATTCTTTTTGCTCTGCTTAATATGCTTAGAAAAGCATTTCAGGAGAATTTACTCCATCACCTTTACAGAGATGAACATGAGCAGTCTGTAGTTTCTTTGATCCTAATTTCTCCTTACCCTCCTCAAAGATAGGCATGACATTTGCTTTCTGCCATTGCTCAGGAACACCCTTGTCCACCAAATCCCTGTGACCTTCCAAAGATAATGGACAGTGTCCTTACAACTATATCCATCAGATTTCTCAGCATTTGTGTGCAATACATATATAAATTTAAGACAAGAACCTTAGTCTTTTTTTGTCCAAGTCTGGTAAAATTATGAGGAACAGAATACGGGCTTTGAGCTGAAGGAATGGAAAGTCTTATATCACTGGTAAAGATGCTATCACCAAAAGTTATAGTATATGTATTACTATATATTAAAATGAAAATTTCTTTCCATAGAATCTAATTTCTACCAAAATTACAACAAAATACTACCACCCCCTCCTGCCAAATTAATTTGATTAAAAATTATTATACTCTAATAACTTAGATTCCTTCTTTAATAATGCTGGGGAAGTTTCCAGGGATACCACGTAGATTGACCAGATCAGGTTTAGCTATTCATCCTTATCTATCTTTTGCAAATGCTACTGCTTGAGGATTTTTTACTGCCCAGAACAGTGAAATCCATAAGCATCTAAAGGAGTTGTTCTACTGTCAATGTCACCAAAGAAGGTGGCCAAATCAGATCTTAGTAACACTACAAAGGAAAGGAAAAAATTATGGGAGGAAGTGGGTGTGTTGAATGATAGAAATCATAACATTTATATGTTCAGATACTATGCTAGAGGATGAGGTAATCCCCTCTATATACATTACAGAGTTACCACTTTCAGAGTTGATAAGTAATTTAAATGCTTGAGAATGCCATATATTTTGGTATTAAAAAAAAGACAGAAATTCTTAATGCATTCATCTCGATTAATAATATTGAAATCTTATTGCATTCTTAAAATTCTACTTCACCTTTTCAAAATTGAGAAAATATCCATTTATCTGATATCAATAAGGCTTTTGAAGGGGCTTTCCTACAGGCGCATTGTGACTGCAGTTTCATGTACACTATAAAATAATGTAACAATGTTCTGGATAAGCATGTAATGTATGAGTTGCAGGAGAAACCTTTCAAAGCAGATCTTTGTTGATCTGCTACAGATTTCTGGGCAAAATGGATTGAATTGGAGCAAAGAAGCAATAACTGAGAAAATAAGTATTGTGTTGTTGAGTGAAGAAAAGATATGTGGCATAAAAATGTTTTCCCTTGTGTTTTGCACAAGCCACATCCATTGGATTATTTTGCCACCCTGTCAATAGCATGAATCTGTGTTTGAGGATCCAGAAAAAATCAGTCTCTGACACCTTCAAGAAACCCATCAAATCAAGTGTATAGAAAAGCACTTTGACGTCTGTAAATGATAAATACTAATTGCTTTTAGCTGCTATGTAAGCAGTGGCGTTGTGGTAAAGTGAGAATAGTGTGCTTAGATCCTCATATGTCATCTTGTATTTGCCTGTCCATTTCCAACAGCTTTTCAAATGATAGTGAAAATTAATCACGTGTTCTGTATCTGGTCTGTTAAAAAAAGCCTAGTTTCCTTATGTAATAGTACTTAATGCACTTTTTTTTTTCCAGTTATATGAAAATTTATTATTCTTTGTCACTCTTTGCACAGGCAATTCTATCACTCTCTCTTTGTGTTTGTCCAGAGGATTCAGTAGCTTTATAATCTCTATTTAAACCCTGCCTTTATGATGCCTTGACAAATTACTTGAATACTTCTCCACAATATTTTTCACTTTCACATATGTGGGACCTATTGCCTACTGCCTTATTAAAATCTGGGGACCAAAAAGTGGAGTGGGAGACAGTTGCAGAAATAAGAATATAATCATCTTTTTTCTCTAGACCAAAATAGGGCAGAGCGGGGTAGACTCTTACTTTGGGGACAGCATCATCCATGCTCACCAGAAGTTGATAACTTTCCTAAAATCTTTTCTGAAGAAAATGTACCCCAGCCAAACCCAGCATATTGACAATATTTTTCTTGTGCACCAAATGCACCAACAGACTCCCTAGCTCTGAGCCTGTTCTCAGAGCATGCAGGAGCAGGGACTATGAGCTTGAATAGGAAGTACACAGAAGAAGTGGCCGTACATTGTGCCTACACAGTGCTGCTCAGCTGGAGAGTTTTGATTTCTGTTGAAGTTCTAGGATAACTGTGGAGGTCTTCAGGCTCTTTAGATAGCCTTTAAGCAAGCTGGCTCTTCCTGCAGGTGTTATTCCCTCTCAGTGAATGGGCTAAAGACACTGACCTGCCTTGGGCAATTCTTTTCTGCAGTACCCAAGATGCTGAGTGGCTGTGCTGTGGCTGTACTGAGAGAGGGAATTTATCACCTTCACTGTGGTGCCATGCAAACAAAGCAATGTTGCTTTCAGGCCTGAAGGAGTCTGCATGTAGCCTCTCTGCATGTGACATGAGTTGGCTGTGGCCAACTGTTCCAACATCTTTTACATGCAAGTGGAAGGCTCTGGTTCAGGAAAAGGTATTTAATTCTCGGCAGATCAGCATCTGCTGCCACAATAAGAACCTTTGAGCATACGCTGTCAGCCTCATGTAATATATTAATCATACATTCCAGCAAGTGTGAATACTGGTTCATACAGAACCCCTGCAATTTACAGGCTAAAAGTATGTATGTTTTATAAGCCAATTTCATACTCTGTTCATTAAGAAAGTCATCACCATGGTAACATATACATCACAAGTTACTATCATAATCTCTAAAATTGTCAAGCACATAGCAACAAGAACACAATGCTGGGGTATCTCCATTTAGTAATACTTGAAAGTTGTACATAAGGTTTAATAAGCACCTTATAAGTATTAGAGAGAAGAAATTGGTCTTTTACACCCAGCTGACACAAAGAAAAATCATGTTATTAATTTGTAAACTTAATGATCTTGAGTCAAATTTTGCCAAAGATTAACTTGCTCTCATGTTTTTCATCTTGCCTTTATATTTCTCCTTCATCTTGTTATATTAGCTATTCTTTGAAAAATCATTTGTAATATGAATATCCTGGAGAGGAAACACTGTATGCAACTTACACTAGGTAATAATTTACATGTGGGAAAGCTGTAGACAATAATGTGGTCTTCCAAGGGACATGGAGCTGCTTGTTTTAACCCTATTGCTTAAACCTCTGCAGAAGGCTCAATTTCTCCAGTGACATAATTCATATCACAGTAATTATATCTAGTTTTATAAAAGGGAGAATTAGCCAAATTCAGATGCCGTTAGAGCTGTAGTAAATGAGAGGAAAGAGTTGAACCACAAAAAGGAGACAAAGTCATAACCAGGGAATTTTTCCTAGAAGATTGATGAGAGCAGAAAGGTAAAATAAAAAGAGGAGTGATGCATCAGCTTTCTTCTGTGTGGCTCTAGCAACCAAGAGATGGCAAACTCTGTGGGCTTTCATATTAATGGAACTTATCTGCTCCCTGTAAATTAAGGGGAATGGCAATCTCTGACTTTCCCTGTGCTTTGCCTGATAAAAGGGAAGATCTGGTTAACAATTTGATATGCACATCCACATATGCACAAACTTTCCTCTCCTCACTGACTGAACATGACAATGCTCTATTTTAGATTTTATCTTAGTACTTTAACCCACTAAATTTGAAAAGGTATTTTGATATCATAATCATACTTTTTTTTCCCCCTTCAAATTATCCCTTGCTTTATTTCAAAACTTCAAACTTGAAGATCATTAAAAACTTCAGAAACACAAGGGAACAATGCTACTATGAAAATGTTTGAATAACTAGTCACGGGGATATTTAAAGACAGTGGAAAATGTCAAGACTGTAAATTTAACTTTGACTCTAGTAGGAGGTTCAGAAAATGTTAAGGCATAACTTGAACAAGAGGGCATGTTCCTGACAACCACAGCTATCATGCCAAATCAAAATTAAGCATCCATTGTGTGAATATGTTTAATTTGACAGGACATTACATTGTTTTTCTTTAAAATTATACTTCACCAATAATTTCCACTGTCAATTAAATGAGAAAATATATATAGTTCAAGAATGCACTGTAGGCTGCAATCATGCCTTCTAATGTTTTCATTTGACTCATGGCTTAAATATAGAATTTTTTTTTTTTTGGTGGCGGGGGAGGTTAAAGGGATGATTTCTCTGAGAAGCTGCCAGGAAGTTCCCCCATGTCTGGTAAAATCAATTCCAGCTGGCTCCAGGACAGTCCTGCCCCTGTCCAAGGCTCAACATATCAACAACAGTGGTAAAGCTTCTGGGATAACATATTTAAGAAGCAGGGGAAAAAAAGCTGCCAGAGCAAATACATCTGGAGAGAGGAGTGAGGATGTGTGAGTGACATGGTTTGTTCTCGGCTGGACACTAGGTGCCTACCAAAGACACTCTATCACTGTCCTCAGCTGGACAGGGGAGAGAAAATATAACAGGCTTGTGGGTTGAGCTAAGGACAAGGAAACATCTCTCACCAATTACATGGGAAAAAAAACCAAAAACAAAAAACCTCAAATTGAGGAAATTAATTGAATACATTAACAGTCCATAGGTAGGTAATATATCTGTATATACAATACAATTTTTATCATTTTATGAAAACGTCTTTTACTTGGGGTACCCAGTCATGCTACATTTTTCTCTTTGAATAATTGAGGACGTGTGAATCCTCCCTCTTTTAGGATGGCTGCAGAGGTTACCATCTTTTGCCAAATAATTCTGGTGGTTCTGTGGCATACAGCAGAAGGAAGGTAAAAAATGCAAGTCTTCAACCATAGGCTAAATAGGAGTTTAATCCTTCAGGTTATTGTATCATAAAATATTTTTTTTTTAATTCCCCTCAGAAGTTTCTGTGCATCATTACCTTACACAGTCCTCTGGATCCTGCTGCTGTTGAACCTGTTTGTAGGTTTAATGGTGTGTGCAACCATTAAAAACAGACTGCATGGCAGTGGGTGTGCTTAGTGGTCACAATTCCAGAATGTGCCATCCTGACCCAGGTGGCACAACACTGTTAAGTACTATGGGCAAGAATCACTGAAACATCAGCAGAGCACAAGTGACAGCCCTTGTGACTTGAAGTAAGAGCAGTGAGCTGATCTGATTTTCCTTGGGGACTGATATCTGCTCCTAGAGGAATTCTTGAGGCCTTCAGATCCTTGCTAGTAGTGCATGAGAAGAAACACTTCTCTTCAACAATTTGCTGGGAGCTGAGAGGTGAGAATGTGTCTTGTCTTCAGTTGCTCCTCATCAGTGTTGCAAGGGTTTTTTCCCCATTTCTGGACAGGGAGTGGACAGCTTTTGGACAGCAACAGACTGAGCCTGGGTGGTAAGAGCTGTAGCTTCTTAGCATGAAGATTTAGGGGCATGGTGATGTACAGAAAATACCACAGGCAATGAAAGACAACACCAGTGCTTAGTAACATTGATATCAGCTATACAGAATTGCTGATCCGGGTGTATACTACTGGATCAGCATAGTGCTCACTATTCAATATGATATATCAGAAAGCAAAGGGGCTCAAGTCTCATCCACTTTTAACATCTTGACAAAAGTATCCTTTTAAAGTTTTAAGGGGGAAAAAAAGATTCTTTCATTGAAAGTAAGTTGTTGGCATGTGAGCATTATACAGTCTGTAAGCTGCCATCTCTTTTTGAAATACGTTGAAGGAAATCTATGTTCCAGACTTTATCAGGGATGTATATACAGCCTAGACCTGGCATTATCCTAAACAAATTGGATAGATCTTAGGCAAACTCTATCCACTGGTAACCAAAAAACATAGAGAAGCCAGTTAGTATTTTTTCATGTCTACAGCCTGTTTATAAGTTCACTAGGAGAGTTTTCGAGCTCTGGTGGGAAACTGAAGTCTTTGATACCCCTATGCTATTTAATTTGTATTGGTATTACAGGGCATTCACCTCCTAGCTGTGTGGGGCAAAAGCCTGCCACCCTTTGTCTTGCTGGAAAAAAACCTTCTCTACAATGAAATGTATTGTCTTTATCTAGAATTGAAGTTCTGAGGTAGTAAATAAGCATTGTATTACTCAGAGAAAGAATTAGAATTAGGTAGTTAGCTTTTAAGATTGGTGTAGTGTGTACACTGGGATAGTTATATATTGTCATCCAGGTAATTAATAATACATTAACTTAACTGAAAGGTCTGTACATAAATGACTGCAACTGAAGTATAAATAACTGCATCATATACTATAATCCATGTAAAAGGGATTTGTAGGACTATGAAATAAAATTGTATTAAAAAGTAGTACAGAAATGGGACTAAACTCCCTGCTATAAGAACTACTACTAATTACTTAGATACATTATAATTACATAAACTACAATAACTGTGTAATTTCATAATAGTTAGAGTCACAGTTTTATAAAGTGTGATTGCTTCTTGTCTTATCCTAACTCATGTTCTAGCGTTTATCTTGAAATAACTTCCAAAGAAGAAGATTAACTTTCATATTTATGGACTTAAAACCTATTGAAGTAAGTAGAAAAGTATTTTATTTCAATTTCAATAAATTCCCATTTAGAATGGGATCAATAGATAAAACTATAATATGAGGAATAATAATAACGTCCTCGGAAGAAAATGTGTGTTGCTTCTTACATTCATACCTAATAAAGAAAGGGAGAGAAAGAAAGATCTGGGGTGATTATCCCTTTCTGAGACTGCTGAGAATTAGGACCTAGTCCAGGCACACATTCAGGTATCTTGTCCTCCCATCCTGTTTTCTCCATTAGACTGAGCCTATGGTTCTTCCACACCGAGAGGGTTCTTGCCTTTTTTTTTCCTTTTTTCTTGTTTTTATTTTTTGTTTGGGTTGGGTTTACTTGTTATGTTGAGTTGTTCTTTTCACGATTGTCTGAGTTTTTTTTTTTTTTGTTTTTTGCTTTAATGCCTGATATCTTCATGATATCTGAGCTTAATTCATTGGAGTTAAGTTTTCTCACTTGTTCTTATTTTATTCCTGTTTGTTTTACTAGCTGTCCATTATAAATAACGACTCAGCTGAACAACATAAAAGAATTACACTGGGCTTGTGGAAGAAGGAAATTATTCACTACAGCTACCTACTTCATGTGGTATAAAGCAATTCTACTCAGAGGATCTGAGAAGTGTCATATCTTTTGTGTACCACTAAAAACAGTAAAGAAAGTTCTAATTTGCCTGTCCTTCATCTAAATGCAGTGTGTAATTATACAGACAGTTTTTTGGCATCCCACTGTTCAGCACTCTGCTGACAAAACACTTGAAATTTCCTCTGCTTCCAGGAGTTATTGGGATTCTCTTGGCACAAAAGTTACTTACTTTGGGGACTGAACAAAGAGTACTGAACACCAGAGAAAGAAAGCATTGAAAGATCTTTTCCATAGGAACAACAGTCTTCAGTGCAGTAGGTAAGGTATCTTAATTTTCATCATCCTCTTCTTCACCCCTAATTTTTGCTGGTGAATCCAATTTGAAAAAACAGTTGGAGAATTTAATCTCATAAATTCAGAAATTAAATATTCCAGCATTTCCAACACAAAATATTCTGCTTTTGTCTTGCCTGCTATTCATCTAACCTTTTAATCCCTGATGAACTTTGTTGACAGAAGTTAGACAGAAGTTCTAACTTTGCTGATGTTTTTAATTATAGAAGAGTCAAGAGATCAGTAGGTTTTTATTACTTATAACAAATATCTGGTACTCCACAACCTGTTGTACACAGCAAACAGAAAAGAAAGTCCTGTTGTTATGGCATGCATCCTCCTCAGAGAAGATAAATCTTTGCATGTGTCTGCATGTGTCTGCTGGGCATTGGCAGATGACCTTATGTGTCTTTCATGTCTGAGCATTCTCACAGTTCTGAGCTTTCTTTCCTGCTCCCTTTCCTTCTAGAGGCTCCTTGCAGCAGCAGAGGCAGAACAGAATGTAAGTCTGTCTCTTACCCATCCAAGCTCAATCTGCTCATTTAAAATGTCAGTTAGCTGGGTTTAGTATTGCACCAGAAACAAGGGAAGAGTCACAGACACTTTTCCCACTCTTCTTCGCTTACAAGGAAGCACGAACCCCCAGAAGAGACACAGGAACTTAGGTTGTCACAAAAATGACCAATCAAGCTCTTTAAATATGTAAGACAAATCCTCCCTACTTTATCCATGTAAACTATCCAAATTAATTAAACAGTGCCAGCTCGTAATGACTTAAGAACAATTTTTTCTCACCTATTAGCAACCTTGTGATGTTTATGAATATTTTGAATTAGAAATGGCAAGGAGATCAGGTGGTAATAAAGTGTGTTGAAAGGTGACACAAGACTATTGTGCTAATCCCAAGATAGAAACAGGATGAAAAGATGGTGCCAGTTACAATGAAATTAATTATTATTTATGAAATTACTAAGGAATATAATAACAATATAATAATAATTACCATCTTGGAAGAAACTACAGAATCATTTCCAATTTCTGAATTTAAAAGCCCTGCCAAAGATCAATGAAAACATATGCTAACGTTTAGCAATTAATTATTGATAATTCAATGTAACTCACTCTCTGTGCTGTTTACTGAAATTAAAGTCATTTAGTAATCAATAATCATCCTTATAAAACAAGGATAATACTTAGCTAACAATAGTGCAGATCAGTAAATTAGCTCACCTAATAGAACCTAATATTTTATTTCAGCACACTATCTAAGAAATAGTGGGCAACAGTTTCACTGAAGCAGCCATGAGGAATATGGGTCCTTTGCACAATTTCCACCATGAAAATTTAAAAAAAGAAAATCCCAGTGATGATGGACTTCTTCATTGCAAGTTTTCAACTGTGTGAGAAAACATAAATGGTCCTGTTACCTTGAATACAGATGGACTCAATAAATAAAATAATCTTGCCTTGCTAGCAGTACAATGCAGTTTCTTAAACATTGCTTCTTGCAAAAGCATTCACTCAACCTCAGCCCAGAATCATGCTATGACCATTTATTTAGTTGTCTTGGATTTTCTTGCTGCTCCTACTCCATATGCCATTTCTGTCACTTCTTTCTCCTAGGCACACAAATCTATTGAGCAATACTCTCTCCTGATAGTCAACACTTCTAACAATTCATTTTCTGACATGAGAGTATCAGAGTATGTGATCTAGGTGTTATTGTCATGTATCTCACTAGTCTTAAAAATGTCATTCCATTCTTCCACTTTGTCCTGGTTTAGGGCAAATTTGGGAGAGAACCTCCAAAGGGGACCCCTCCAGAAAGCAAACCCACACAGCTTCCCCCTGCCCCCACAATTGGTTCAGGAAGGATTCCTCGGAGAGAAGTGGAAAGCACCTGTTTATTTAACAGGCAGAGCACTCCCCAGCACACAAAATGAACAATACCAGATGACAACACACTCACCTATCTGAAAAGGATGACAAATTCAGAAAGTCTCTCCTGGGAGTGGTCGCTCTGTTGTTGCTCCCTCCAGCGCTGGGGATGGCTGCTGCAGCCACAAGATGCAAACTCTTGTTGTTTCCCAGGTCACAGTCCGGAGCAGGCTCGAGTGGTTCCAAGAAAGGGAAAGAAAAACAGTCCAGGGAAAATTCGGACTGCTTAGCTAAACTAACTAACGAGAAGCGCAAAAGCATGAGCAAAGCAGGAGCAAAGCAGAACCAAGAACAAGAGCAAAGCAAAAAGCAAAAGCCACGCTATGTACTGCCTCATCTCTGTGTCCCGCCAGCCGTGGGGGAGCAGGATGATAACAAAACCGAAACAAAACTCTGCTCTTCAGAGCCTGTCTGGAAGGCACAGAACATAATATCCAGCATAAACAGAACAGACGACTGGGGATATTCCCACCATAATGTCACCCTAGGACACACCTAGTCCCAAAGACCCGTAATTACATAAGACATTCTGTTTTCTAATTAGACTACATACTCCACAGCTCCAGTGATGTTTTCAAGCAGTCCTGGCATAGTAGGGTAACATTTCACTATGCAATAAATTTTCATTACTGCTCTCTAATCAATAATGTATATAATAGTATATAAAAACATGCAAATGTAGTTTGTACATATCAATTTCTAACATAATTTTTTAATCTTTAAATTTTTCTTCAAGATTTTAGGACTGCAGACAGATTAATATGTTGCTAACTAGGACCAAGATTAACCTAGCTGGACAGAATGTAGTACACAGTATGCAGTACTGTGTACTACATACAGAGTAGTAAGGAACTTCTGTGCATGACACAAGAAGATGCTGGATAAGACAGACAACAGTAAAAGAAGCTGATAAAGATTAAGGATAACTCCTTGACAGATGGCCAGATTTAACAGGTGGCTAAGTGAAATGTACAAGAGGAATGACCAAAGTTCACAAATAATGGATGCAGAAATAATGTGCTGCAGAACTCTTTGCAGAGCAAATATCTTCTGTTTCTTATGCAGACAGGGAAAAGCTTCTAGTGAAGAGAGCAGGCCAGTGATAAACTGCTGTAAGGTATAATACTCTGTCGTGGGCTGTTCCTGGCTGGATGCCAGGTGCCTGCCATGGCAGCTCTATGATTTCCCTTCTCAGCTGGGCTTGGAAGGGAAAACGAATGGCTTATGGGTTGAAATAAGGACAGCAAGAGACCACTCTGCAATTACTGTAATGAAAAAAAACAGACACGAGTTTGGGAAATTAACTTAATTTATTGCAAATCAAAACAGAGTAGTGTAATGAGAAATTAAAACTAATTCTTAAAACACCCTTCCATCACCCCTCCAATCTTCCAGGTCTCAACTTCTTATTTCTCTACGTCCTCCTGTGCAGTAGCACAGGGAAGAAGGGAATGTTGTCTGTAGACTGTTCATCACATGGTGTCTCTGACACTGCCTCCCTCCTGAGGAAGGACTCCTCATACTCTTCCCCTGCTCCAGTTAGGGTCCTTCCCGCAGGAGACGTGCTCCATACGGTCCTTCAATGAGAGTCCTTCCCATGAGCTGCAGTTCTTCACAAACTGCTCCAATTTGTGTTCCAGTCACAGGGTACAGTCATAGAATCACAGAATATCTGAGGTGGAAGAAACCCATCAGGATCATTGAGTCCAGCTCCTGGTTCTGCACAGAACACCCCAAGAGTCACACCATGTGCCAGAGAGTGTTCTTGAATTGTTTCAGGCTGGCGCTGTGACCACTTCCCTGGGCAGCTGTTCCAGTACCCACCCTCTTGGTGAAGATCTTTTACTAAAATATCAAACCGAAAACACCCTAAAATATAATATCTAACTGAACGTCCCCAGCACAGGATCCCTTTTGTGGGGTCAGAAATCCTGACAGCAAAATTGCTCCAGCATGGGCTTCTGTGGCCACAGGTCCTGCCAGGAGCCTGCTCCAGCACGAGCATCCTGTAGAGTTACAGCCTCCTTCAGGAAGCTACAGCTCCAGCATGGGTTTATCCAGGGGCCACATACTGGTCTCTGCATCCCCATGGACCTCCATGGGCTGCAGGGGCACAGCTGCCTCACCATGGTCTGCACCATGGGCTGCAGGGGGATCTCAGCTCTGGTGCCTGGAGACCTCCGGCCCCCTCTTCTCTTAGGTCTGCAGGGATGTTCCTCTCACATATCCTCATCCCTCTCCCTGTTTGCTGTAGGTCAGCTTTTTTTATTCCTCTTCTTAAACATGTTATGTCAGAGGCATTACCATCATGTCTGATGGGCTTGGGCTTGACCAGTGGTTGCTCTATCTTGGACACAACTGTCATTGGTCCTGTCAGACATGGACAAAGCTTATGGCAGCTTCTCACAGAAGCCATCCCTGTAAGTGACTCTAATTTAAAATTAACCCTCCTGCAAAGAAAACTTAATGATTCCCATTCATCACATCTATGGTTATAACGACATATTAAGTTATCATAAATAAATCTTTGCCATTCAAGACTCTTGATTGATTTTTAAATTATTTTTTCCATAACACATTTTGTAGATTTTAAGGAATTTATTTTAATTTTTGTGAAATCGTCATCTAAGAGAAGGAAAGTAGAAGGGCATTGGTAATGATTCACAGTCTTCCTAGTTATTTCCAACTATGGGTGAACAAAAATCTTATTTCAGTAAATGCCAAAGAAAGTGCCATGGAAGCCTGACTCATGCTTGTAATGGAAATTTAAAATCAAGGTGCTGGAGCAGAAACCACATAGTGCCAGAAAAAAAGTGCTAGGAATGCTAACATTCAGAGTGATTTCTGTTTTTTTTTTTCAGATTAAAAACATATACTAGTAATATGATAACAATCTAAATAATTCATTGCCACAACCTTTTCATTTACTTTATCTCAAAATTTGCAACAAATACAGTTATGAACTCATTCCACAAATGTTTTATTCAGAGCTACATACAACCAGCAGGAATCACAGAGTTTGACTATTCATGCATTATAGGATGGGCATTCACCATGCATCTAAGTCTTTACTTGTTTCACTGGACCTTTGTGTATTGAGACATTCCTGTCAAATCTGAGGAAAGTGGTAACCATAATAAGGTCTTGTTTATTGTTTAGCAAAGCAGAGTAAATTGAGAGCAATGTCTTTCTCCGTGGGAGAGCTTGAGTGCTGTTGAAAGGATGATTGGAAAACAAGCATGACAACACTAAGAGGTATTGCATCACAAAAGGGTTTGCATCACACAAGTTTAATATTTAGTTGTCCTGTGTTCATACCCTGGCTGATAAGCTGAAAGGCTAGATTGCTCTCACAAATGAGCAAAAAGTAATAGCTTTCCAGAGATTCCTTTTTAACTTTTAGAAAACAGCAGAGAAGGAAAAGAAGGTTAGTTTGGTCTATTTTCTGACTGGAATGCTTCTGATCAATGCCTCACCATGAACAATCTCCCCGCAAGGTGTTCACACTCTTTGGATGTATTCTTAGAACACCTTCCTTGCTAGAGCATAGTCCCCTCCACTTTTCACTTGAATGGTCTGTGCAAAAAAACACGGTTGTTATTTATGGCCCACATGGAGTCTCCATCCTGTTTTCCCACAATCCACTTCTAATTTTCCCATAGAACTGAATGCAAAACCTTATCTCTCAATAATATGGCTTAAGCCTTGATCCCATATAAATCTGTGGATTGCTGCCCTGCAACCCAAATAGCTAAAATTGGTATTTTTTTCACTGAATCAATGGAATTTATTCCACTTATTCTGCCTATGGATTTTGTCTATCCATGAGGTGCTAAACATTATAAATGTCCAGATCTATCTTTCCAACCTCAGAGGAGTTACTCAAAACCTCCAGGCCAAATCTTAAAAGGCTTCTGCTTACAACTTAAATGTAAATGTATGAAAGAAGAGACACCTTTAAAATGAAAGGTTTAAAATACTGATTGTTTTAAGGGCTGTGTAACACCGATCAATACTCTCCAGAAGAAAACTAAGCTTGCACTCAAGGTGAGACTTAGCTAAAGTGAACTATTATGATCTCTAAAACAAAGAAAAGGGAAATCTGCTGCTTAATTTTAAATAGCAAGGTGTTCAGCAAGGAAATAAAACTAAAAAACTATATTGTCAAGGTAACTTAATAAAGGAAATCTATCATTCAAAGTCAATTCAGAACACTTGTCCATCTAATAATTATATTCCAAAATATTTTGTGAGACAAATATTCATTTAAATAAAAAGAATTTGCAGACAATCAATATCAACAAAGAAATTAATACACAGAAAATAATAATGAGAAAACAGACAGGCCAAGGAAAATATTAACAAGGTGGATAACTTGAGTAGCAATATATTTTGCATTGTGTAATGGGATTGTAGCATTAGTTTGTTTGTATTTGTGCTTAAAGCTGGGGGAGGGGGATGGGAGAAAAAAGAGCAATGAGAATCAGAAATATGGAAAGTAAAATAATTGGACTTATTTAGCTGATAATAAAGAACATTGACTCAGGTATGGCCCAGCTTTCACCTATTAAAGAGGCTACTGCAGAGGGGCAGGAACAATTTGTTCTCCATCTCCAGAGAGGACTGGAGAAAAATTAATGGGTTTAAACTGCAATGAGGAAGATTGGATAGATTGATGAAGAAACTTTATAAAATTGAGGACAGTAAAGTACAACACCAGACTGCCACTAGCAGCTATGCAGTCCATATCACTGGAGATCTCTATGATCACTTTAGAAGCACATCTGCAAGGAATGATAGACACTGCAGATCTTGCTTTGGGACACAGTGATAGATGTAGATGACCTCAACCTACTTGCAATCTGAGTGGGTCTGTGAGATACATAGTACAATAAATAATTATCACTTTTAAAGTTCAGGAATGTCCAGGGGATGTTGCATTGAAAAGGGACACTTTTCAGATTTAACATCAAGTGGTATTCCCTGACTTACCTGTTAGCAATCACCTGGAATACATTTGAGAAACAGAAATGGAGAAAGGTCTAATGTTCCCAATTCCCACTGTAGTTGATAAAAACAGTCCTGTTGATCTCAAGGTAAAAAAGATTAGAAACAAGAAAAGAGTAATACACCATGGACTTAAAGCTGTAAATTATTAATTTAAAATGTTTCCAGTGCCTCCTGAAACACAGTCTGAAATACACCAAACTTTATTATTTTCATAGTGACAGACTACAAGGATGAATTCTCTGAATGCAGTGAATATACACAAAACTCCACTTGAGGGAAAATCCTTGTCTTACTTACATATTTTGGAAATGTCACTGAAAATTTAAAGTAGATAGATATCTAGAACATCCAGTTGAAGGAGTAATCTTTTCCTGTCATCTGATCTCAGCGTTCCCAGTTTAACACTTTATCTGTGTTATTTGACCTGCATTTATAATCTTCAATCTCTCTTTGAACTATAATCCTCTCTAGCCTGCTAAGCCCTAGCCCTTATGTGTAAATGGTACTGTCAAAGTGGTCATGTATAGAGAAATGCAGGGGTTTGTAGAAGAATCTCACTTTTGAAACAAAGACTGAGAAATATGTACTGAAACAAATATAAACAGGCAAAACAAAGCAGGGAGAGAAACAAATACATGATCGTGGATTTTTGTCTTATGGCACACTTCACTTTGCTGGAGAAATTCAAATCTCTAGAGTCATTTGCAGTCCTAGATTAAGACTAATACCTGAAGAGACTCTGCCCTTCACAAAAGCCTCCTGGGAACAAAGCACACTGGGGAAACCTGTGTGCTGCAGTCTGGGAAAGGCATAACCAACCCATGGACTACAGCAAGCATGAACTAGACTGGAGAACACTTTTTTCTCTTCTTGGTTGTTCACTCTGATTGATAAGCCAACCAAACTAGGTATTATGGGTGCTAGAAAATGGGGGAAGACAGACTCCAATGCAGACTGAAAGACTTTATTGAAATCAGCTATGAATGTGCAAATGTAGCTATATTGATCTGAGCCCCAGCTTTTTATAAGGAAGTGTAAATACATAGAAATTGGCCAGCCCTTGCCATCTGTTAAAACCAGAAGCAAATCTATCACTTGCTTTCATCACCTAAATTTTCCACAGACCATATAATTTACTGTTCCATTGTTTCAGGTTTATTTATATTAGTTTATCTAAAGCATGTTTACTAGACAGGTATGTAGTTTTGTTTGAAAGAAACAAAGAAATCCATCACCTGCTGTTTTTTGTCCTATATATCCCTGCAAATGCTTGATTATGCCATAGTTAAAAATCTGTCTTGTATTTCTCATTTGAATTGTTCTAGATTTAACTTCCAATGGTTTTCAGTTTTGCAATATCTTTTTTCCAAAAGATTGAAGAGCCAATTAGTATCTGCTATTTTCCTCCACTGACGATCTTTACACACCTTAATTAAGTCACTGCTCAATCTACTTTTGATAAGTTATGCATATTGATTTCTCACTGGAAAGCATTTTCTTTTCTCATCAAAAGATTTTGCAGCTCTCTCTTCAATCAGATTTTCCTTGTGAAAAAAAATGCAGTGAAAACCAGTAAGAAGAAATTCCAGCTCTGAAACTTTATGACAAAGTTTCCTCAGGGTCTTCATTCACCATCTTGGAATCTTTAGTCAACTATTTGCCATTTTCCATTTATTTCCAGGTAGGTTGGATCAAACAGTGCTCTGAAACACCATTTCAAATGCTGATGATTAATATTAACCAGTGGCCAGAGTGGTGTATAACAATATATCATTTAATGCTCTAATGTCACAAGAATTTCTTCTGCTATTAGAGGGCTAATGTTTAATGTCCTCACTGACAAATCTGCATGAGTTGAGCCACTGAATTGTATTGTGGTGTAAGATGAGACAAATTCTTTTTATCCACCCCTTCCTTCTCTATAAGTGCTCTGAGTAAATAAAGGAAATTTGCTCCAAAACCTGAATGACAATGTCAGAGGATGATCAATTTTAATTTTTGGAAGATTAAAAGGGATATTTATGTTATTTTACTGTGGGTACCTTATTCAACCTGTTTAGATTTCAAGTGAATGTGATTCTGTGTACAAACTTTGGTATCAGAGATTAAGGCTTTCTGGGAGAGGAAGCTATAAACTAGGAAATAGCCTAAGTGTTATTTAATATGCCTACTCTTTTTCTGCTCACACTATCATTCATGGAAAACAGCAAATAGGAGATGAAAAATAAATGATAACAAAGGAATGACCTAAGCTTAGGCAGATTCTCAAAAAAAAAAAGTTATCATATCATACAAATTTTCTATAATTAGGAATCATAATGTATTATCTCTTTTACTTTTGGATCCATCAAGATAATTTTTCAAGAAACTTAAAAAGGAATTTTAATTTGTTTGCAATTTTACCTGCAACTCTGAACTGCAGTTTACCCTTTGTGATTCAATATGATGAAAAAAATGGTAGACAGAATGGAGTGATTCAGTATTAGCAGACAAAAAGTGCTACATTATGAGAGTAAATTATGCTGCTGGGAAGCAAAAAATACCTGCTTCTCAACTCTACAAGATTAGAGGCCTCTGGGCACTAAAATTACATCAGTAGAGCAATCTTGCAGAGGAAAATTGAAGGTTTGCATTAAAAACCCATCTTAACATAATGAACAACCAGTGAAATACTCTCCTCTCAGGAACATGGTCCATGGACAAGGAGCCAAGGATATCCCAGACCTTGTTCAGTGTGCCAAAAAGGGTCTTGTTGATGCCACAGCAGGAGTCAGCAGGAGTCAGCAGAAGTCAGCTGCTGCTGGCCCCAGAAAGGCAGAGATGAAGGTAAGCAGACTGATGGAAGCTAGAAGGCTACAAGACACCATTGTCTAGAAACCAGAATTATACCAGACCACTGCTCATGCATAAGGGCATCACATTTATTCTTCGAGGAACCTTTTATTTGTCAAGGTTATATGCAATATCTGATCGCCTCATAAATGCTGAGAATCATGTTGCATGAAGTAAACATCATTTCAGTCAGTAGAAACAAATAATAAAATGTTTGAGGAGTCTTATTGCAATGGTGTCAGAACAGGCACCATTTCAACTGTGACACAGATGACACAGGTTAAGACTGAACATCTGCATGTCTCATATCTGATATTATAGTAACTTGAAGAATCCCTCAAGCATAATCAGAACAGATCTCTTGTCATTCAGGTGACTACTAAAAAGATATTCTGGAAGCATTAAAGAAAAATTGCAAATTTAGCTATAAAATAATAATGACTGACTTAGTAAGTAAAAATTGGTGCCCAAATTTTCCAAAGCACTGAAATTAAACAGAAAATTCTTTTGTAATATGTTCTCATGCCTACATGCCTATATAAAGAAAAAAAACCTATGGAAGTGTTAAGAAACCCAATAATATTAACTGAAACACATGGTGTAGCCTTCAGCACTGAGCTGCTAGTTCACCTTAAGCACATGCTTAAAATAAAATCTTTAAATACTGTCCCAAATCAGTATGCTCTTTTAAATAGAATCTTCCAAAAACCAGTAAAAGATGTGTTGTGGTCAATATACATGGGGAACTTTATTACTCATTTCCATGTATGTTTGTATGCATTCCTCAGTGGGTTATTACTTTGTTCATTTTGTTCCTTTTTTTAGTTGTAGTGTAGGACTGGAAAGAATTTTCCTTGGACACCTATGCAGACGTAAGCTCATACAAACAGGCACACCACATATTGATCCATGCTATAAAAAAACTGCCTTCTTACTGGAAGACTATTCCAGAATATCTACCTTCTTTCAGACCAAATTTGCAGTACACATACATGAATAATATTCAAATTGTATGATATTGATTGCCTTTCTTTTCAGGGATTCAGTTTAGTCTCCTGTATCCCATGAAATTTCTCATCAGGTTGGTAAATGAGTAATGTGGGTGCTACTCATGCATCATTAAGAACCCTTTTCAGTAGCTCAAGGCAATAATTAGAAAGAAACACAGGAAGAAATGAATTTATTCTCAAGCATGATGAGTCAGATATGGTGCTATATGTAACATACATTTTCTTTTAAGATACATGATTGTTGTAAAAAATATGTAAGAGTCAGTCATTTCAGTTTTAATTAGGATCAGTCAAAGTGTAATTCTCAATCCAGAGGTTCAGCTATCCTTGATCAAACACTGGTTTCATGCAGCTGTGTGATCTTGACTCAGTTTTACCAGGGAAATTGTGACAAGGTGTGACAAGAGCACATGAGCTACATGCATGCACTATAAGAAAAGCAAAACTACAGACAGAAATGTAATAGTTGAGATTCTAACAGTTAACACCTTGATTTCCCTATAAGGCAAAGGGGTTGAGCAGTAGGTAGTTAGGTGTCTACAGATTCTCTAGGATGGCAGCTTCAAAACATCAAGGATCAGACCTTTCCATGGGATAACAAAGACAAATTCTTCCTGCCTGATTAATAGTTGAGTGCACTGGTGTCTTTCCAGGTGTGTGAGTGTGAATTGGTCCTTCTGGCCTGCTGGACCTGGCTGCCTCTTTGAATAACCCAGTAAGTTAAAAATCAACATGCCTTCTGAATCCATCCTTCTGCAGATTCTCTGTGCATTCAACAAACGTTACCTCTTTTACATGACCCAGAAAGGAAGAATTACCAAGAGATTTCACTGCTGCAACTGTTCCAAGCTTTGCTGGGTCAGCACCATAGGCTAGCCACAGCTTGTCTTTATCTCACCTACCTTCTACTGAGTAAAGAACATCACTTCTTGAGTTTTGAATAGTACATTCTCTGTGTCCACAGTAGTGATGATATAATGTAATAACAGATGGGAAAAACTGAAACCTTTTTCTTTTCCTTTTGAAGCAAACAGGTAAAGATTTAGACAAGTGAGACTTCAGTCAGGAACCCAAATTTTTTCTTTATTTCACCACTTTTTCCTGTGGACCATTTCTCACTTTAACCCCTTCCATAAACCCACTCAACATTAGTACTTTACGAGTAGAGAACAAGATGTGATGCGTGAAGTTCTGAATTTGCCCATTTTTTTCCTAATGCCTTGAACAATTCCGAACTGTGATGTGTCAGCATTCTCCTAAAAGAGGTAGAACAGGAAAAGACTGGGTTTTAATTCTAAACATGATCCTATTGAACACATCACAGTAGATGACCACAGACATTATTGGCAGAAAACTTATTTGTTAGAGCTTAATCTCTGATTAACAGCTTTCTCTGGCTCAATTTTGAATTCATGTGGGGTCATTCTGCTGAGATGAAAAGTGCATTTAAAGCTCTTTTACATTCTTTTCTGAGCAAAGCATGACCTAGATACCAAGCCTATTACAGCCTCATAGAAATAGCTTGACAATCACCAAACTCATTTAACTGTGCACATTCTCTCTTTATATTTTCAGCTTTTTGAGACCTGTTGACAAGGCTCAAGGTGGGATGCTGCATGCAAAACCTAGGTATTTACAAAAAGGTGATAATATAAATTTAATGAATTTGCACTTTTTGCCCTTAGAGAAATATGCTGTACTGTCCCTATGCTTCATTTTACTCAAGGGTCACAAAGACTTACCATGAATCAAATTTTGCAGGATATTTTTGATATAGGGATATATTATATGCCCCGTTTTATGGATGTGCAAATAGTCATAGGAAAGTAATATGATTTTCTCAAGTGCCACAGTGCGAGGTAGGATTTCTCTCATCTAATATTATCTGCCTGTGGGTCAAGTCTAGCCAGATTGTCTCCATGACCTTTAATGCTTTAGGAAAAGGAAGACACATTTGTCCAGAGAATGATACATCTCACTTCTCTTCCACCTTACTTTATTCCATCTTTCTACCTTAAACATTTATCTTAGGCTGACAGAGATCACCTTGTGGATGAAGCCACTCCTTTCCACTTGCTACACAGGGAACTTTGGTGACTAGCTCAGACTTGACAGCTTCTAGACAGAAAAGGTTAGACATCTATATCATTATTATTATTATTAGGTGATATGAAGACCACCTTTAGTGATAAATAGAAGCTGGACTCATCAGTTTCTTTCCCTGTCTCAATTTGCAAGATCTGGATTGAATATATTACCGGTCTGTTGCACTTACTACCTTTTGGAATCTGTTATCTTCCTTGTTTATGCAAAGACTGTTACTAACAGCAACAGCAAAACCAAATACTCATTCCTGCAAATTATTATAGGATTTCTTCAGCCAAATTGAAAATTATGCCGATTTACACTTGAAAATCTTGTCCTTTTAGAATAGCGATCAACTAACAAAGGAGTCAATACAAACAATTTTCTTGAGTAAAGATTCTTCAGTACTGTGGCCCTTTATATGTTACACTCCCTAGGCCTGATACAGTTATGCATGTGCACACAAGACTGAAAATACACCACAAAAACTTTCAGGATCTCTCTATCAATTTCTAGTTTGGGGAAGTTTGTTGCTGTTTTTTGTTGAGTTTTTTTTTTTATCAAGTAGTAATATAAGTAGGTGCCTGCAATGAGTTGATTGTATCTCTGAGTTCCACAAAAGAAAGGAGCCAAAATAATGATAAAAGTTTTGGGGGAAAAAAAACCAACATTGGACTTTAAATGGTATAATTTTTTCATTTAGACATCGGAACCTGACACAGTGTAATTAAAGACAGAGACCCATTCATGTTTAATCCTCAGCGCCTAATTCCTCTTCAGGAGACAGATCACTAAGGAAATTATTCAGAATGATTTGCAGAGAATGCAGACATTAATCAGAGATTGAATTCTCAAAAAGAGACGAAGAATTACAGGGGTCAAAAACTCCAAGCATAGTCACACACTGGCTGAAATTGAAGAGAAAGTTATTTCTGTGGCTTAGGAGAGTGGACCCTTCTACTGAGAGTAACACTGTGATACTCAAGAAAATTAGGTATAAATGATGGCAATTCTCCTGCAGTTCACAGAAACAAGCCCCGATTTTTTTTTTGTTTGTTTGTTTTTGTTTTTTTTTTGTTTTTTTTTTTTTTTTGTCTGTTAGAAATAAGCTAGGACTTAAAAATTACTCAACTCGTTTGAACTCTCTGACACTGTGACCAAGAGAAGCTGAGAATAATTTTGGAAAACTTCCAGCTATCCTTTAGCTTTGGGAAGATTCAGTAAGTGCTTAGATAGTAAGAAATAAACACAAAGCAAGCTTTACTCAGTGCCCACTACCCATTTCCTACTTGCAATATCCCCAAAAGGCTGGTGGCAAACTACCTCTTTCCTGGGGCAAGGTCAAAAAAAGAATAAATGGCACATGGCTAATACTGGAGTTGGTTGTGGCTCCAGAATAAATAGAGACATACTGGCTTTACTCTGGTGGCATTTCTAAATTGTAATCAAGTTATTAACTCTGCAGTGGCTGTTACTTTCAGACAATAGTAATGGCAATATCTTATGTCAAGGCATTGTAGTCTCTGTAGCGTCTCTGATTTTCTCTGCAAATGTAACTAAGAGAAAAATATCAGCTTCCCTTTTTGTGATTTTCATTAGATATTCCTTCAACGCAAAAGAGAAAGATCATGAGAGATCTGTTTGGTAAACTACTGGTAGCAGTAGAAGTATTTTCGTCTAATGTAAAAAATGAATACTTTTCAAGAGCCTTTCAAAGTATAGATTTTTCTTGCTATCACGTACTTTAGTGTCAGGACCTCTATCATACTCTCAAGGTCAGTTTCTCCCATTTATGAGTCCTTTCCCATTTTCCCCTCAGAACCAGACAAGCTATTTGTTTTACCAGATGGGAAGATGAGGGGAGAGGCCTGTTTTCATCCATGGACAGAGACTCTACTACCTTTTCTTCTTTGTGCTGCTTGCCATGAGGTGACAGACACTGTTAGAGCACAGTCTGTGCATCCTGTGACTAATTTATACCAGTGTCATAATGCTTTGTAGTAACATTTGGTGAAGTTCCAAGAAAAGAATATGCAGACAAATTTTACACTACTAACTCAGTTTAAGAACAAGAAGGGTTCTTAGGTAATACTGTCTGTTGTTCAGGTGGTCAACCAGATATATACACAAGGGTTTTTAAAGCATTAACATGTTACATCTTTCAGAAGATTAAAATTGCAATAAATGAGCCAATTTTTGATCAGCTTTTTTCCACTATTCCTGTGTGAGCATTCTGTCACCAGGAATGTCAGTATTGAGTACAGATAAATCTGGAGCTTTCTCCACCTCAAGAGAGAAAGTGTGATAGAAACAGTTCTATCTCAAAATTATCTGCTCTGTTTCATATTAGATGAAGAGCTCACTAGTAATAGAATAAGAATTACAAAGCATGCTACACATTTAGGCTCACACTGTAATAAAGAGATTATATATTTGTAGAGATTTTCTTTTCTAGAAGTCATCTTCTGTTAAGTCTGTTAAATTAAACTTTTAAATTGGCTATTAAAAATTTCTTCTTTGAGAGGGCTTTGAAGCATTTTGAAGCGGTTGCCCAGGGAAGTGGTTGTGTCACCATGCCAGGAGGTATTTTAAAAAAGTATTAATGTGGCATTTAGGGATTTTATTTAAGGATGGAGTTGATAGTGTTAGGATAACAATTGGAGTTGATGATCTTAAACTTTTTTCCCAGCCTAAAGGATTCTATGGCTTTATACCAAGCAGTGTCATCCAGCATCCAAAAACCCTTTGCCCACTTGCAGCAGCCACTACAAACAATAGCACTATGTACCCTTTGTCATTACCTTCCAAAGTACTTCTAGGTTTGCTCATCTGTGCATTTGAGTGTACCACCTTTACAGCAGAAATCCTAACTTTAGTTATGTATATTTTGTCATGGTTTAACCCCAGCTAATTCCATACCGCTCCTCCCACTCCTCCTCGCCGTGGTGTAGGAACAGGATCAGAGGACTAAAGGTAAGAAAAATCATAGACTTAGATCAGACAGCCTAATAAGTAAAGCAAAAGACACATGAACAAGCAAAGAAAAATCAGGAATTCATTCACTGCTTCCCATGGTCAGGCAGGTGTTGAGCCATCCCCACCAGAGCAGGGCATCATGCATAATGGTGACTTGGGTAGACACAACATCCCTCCAAATGAACTGTGAACATCCCCTCTTCTTCCCCAAATTAATATGCTGATCATGATGACATATGGTCTGGGATATTCCTTTGGTCAGCTGGGGTCAGCTGCAGTGGCTGTGTCCCCCATTGTGTGTTCTCACGTGTAAAATATCTTTGACCAAAGGAAATATTACAGGAAGTGGAAGTCATTAAAATTGCAGCAACACTCAGGAAGGGACTATATCCACAGGAAAAAAATTCTTGACTCTCCATTTCTCATGTCCCAACTTCTCAGCTTGAAATTGCCATTAACTGATTTTGTGAAATTTTTTGTAAAAAAAATGAAATAATGTGTAGATTTTCAAACATCCAATTGTAGTGACATAAATGAAGAGGTTGATTTCAAGTTTTTATATGGAGAATGATAGACTTAAGTGCTCTTTTTCTATATATGAACTCAACTTAGTACTCACTTCCTGGCATTTGAATTTGAATTGCCTTTAGTACAAAAAAACCCAATAACATACTAAAAACAAAACAAACAAAACAACACAAAAACAACCAACAAAAAAACCCAGGAAAAAAAAAAAAAAAAAAAGACCCTACCATAATATGTTTGTTTATATCAGTAACTCTCCAGTGAGTGTGGAATACATGCAATTATGTGTACAAAGCTACGTGATGATATAAGGAATTTATGTTCTGTAGATGAATGAACAGACTTGATTAACTGCTTCATTAGAGCTCAAGAAAACATTTACAGCTGAATGAGGAAGTTCCATTATACTACAAAAATATTGTGGGTTCAGATATATAAAATGTATCTCAGAAAATAAAGCATGTGTATATAACTTTTTGGTTGGGTTGTTTTGAGCTTGTTGCCCTCCTATCTCAAAAGAGACAATAACTTGGCTGATGTGAAAATAACTCATTTGTCTAAATATTCGTAAAATAATTTGAAGACTTGCAACAGCAACACTTTTTAAAGGTATTATTTGATTGGTACTCTACAAACAGATTGAAAAACATGTATAGTCTTCATATTTCAATCAAAACCTGGGAGTACATGTCTAATCTTTACTTAGTTTAAGCTGCATTTAACTCCTCATAACTTTTAATAAAGTGATGCAAAAAAAATATTTTTCTGTAAGAATTGCATTTATTCTGATTTTTTTTTAATCTGTCATAAAAATCCAAATAAAAAAAATATCTGTGCTATTTTATTATACCATTTTATTGCAATAAAGAGAAGATTCACTAATTAAACCAATGAGATTCACTGTAAATGCTGCTAGGATTTATTGCATTTTTACAAGTCTCTAAAACACTACAGAGCACATGCCAGGAACTGAATCCTAAAAAAAGATGGCCAGATAGACAGTAACTCCTATAGTAAAAGCTCAGGATTAGCTAGTTTCTGTTTTGCAGGACTTCTATAGGCTGTTCTTATATCATTCTAATTTCTTTATAAATATGTTCTTCAGAATCAAGTCAGAAGCCTTAGATAAATCTGTACAGAATAAACGGATTGTACTTGCTTTGTCTACCAAGCATACTTCTCCAAAGATTTTTCTCTAAGTTTTTCCAATTAATTATATTGGTTTTCCAACCTTTTGATACATATGAGATGTATCACTGTTTCTCTGTGAAGGAACATTATGATGAAGAAATTGTAACAGAGAAAAGTTCACCAATTTAGCTTCTTTAAAACCAATTGTGAAGCATTTGCTTCTTTTGGAACACTGGAGCTTTTCAGCATTTCTGTGCATACTGAAAAATCAACATGAACAACCCAGAGAGATCTTTAGCCATATCCTTTAAATTATAAGTCATAAACTATACAAGAACCTTTTAATTGCTTTTATCATCTCTCCATATGACATTATTCAGATGCATGTTTGTTCTTCAAATAGAACCAATATATTTACGGAACATCCAGACAATTACTGATAATTCTATATGCACTATCAAGAACACTTTTTTTCTTTAATTATACCTTATTCTGCTGGGATCTACATGAAAGTATCTCCTAATGTTATTATTGTTTCTAATAGACATAACTTAGTCCTGTAGAGCATGGATTTCCATATAATTTTTTTATTACTCCTATCATATATGAAATATTTAATAATATATGTTGTTTTGTGCATGCAACTGCTCTCTTTTACATCATTTCTAATCAGTGTGACCTTCCTTCTGGAGAGTGACTGTAGCATTTCTGCTATTCACCAAAGCATTCTTAAATAACTCATTGTTACCCCTCATATTTTTCATTATTTATTTCTTTCTCCCAACATTTGCTTTCTGCCTACAATTGTATTTAATCTGCAATTTTTATAGGTACTTCAAAAGACAGTTGCTTATAACTATTTCTGGATAAAGACAATGAACTAATCTAATGTGTTAGTAAATGCTTAGAATATTCCGGGAAGAGTTATAAGTATGTTGCAGTAGAAGGCTTCCATATCATAAAGTCAAAGATTTTTTTCTTTTTTTCAAATCTTGCAATTCCTATACAATTATATTTAAGATAGATATATTTAAGGTAGATATAACAAGGGTAAAGGTATTTGATAGCTTTCCTGAGTGCCTGTGAATACCTTCTCTGTGTTTTTAGCCATACTCAGAGCACTGTTTTTGTACAACTGTTAGTGTTAAGAATTTCTGCATTGCTGCAACCGTTCATAAATTATCATATGCCCATACCACATCCTGCTGCAGCAGGGAAACAGGAAAAGTGCACATGTATTATCACTTAGAAGTATAGTTGAATACTTTAGTAGGAACTAAACAGATATTTCAAAACTTCAGTTAGTATCAAGTCTTGCATAAATAAAAGATATCCAAGTATTTTCTCACACCTCATATCTCTCTGGGACATTTTATAAATGAAAACACGAAATACAAAATAAGCTTATCTAGAGAAGATCTGTTTTCTTCTTTTGTGTTCCCTGAATAAGAGAAGGCTGAGGTCATGGTTCAGCACCTTATCAGTTAAAATATTTTCTTTTACTTCATACAACACAATATTGCAGGTGCCAAGTCTGTTTCAAATGCACAGGTTTAAAAGTAACAGAATCAACAGCATAACTACATTCATGATCTAATCATTATTCTTGCAGTCAGCACTACTATTTTGCTTTTGCCCTTGGCCTCTTAATCCATTCAACTAATTAGTTTTTTTACCCTCTAAACCCCTACAGTATGTGCCTGCTGTGTGCATGCTCTGGCCTTTAATCACCAAACCCTCAGTTTTCCACACAGATGTTTACTACTATCTAATCCTTTTATCTTGGCTTATATGTTGACTTTTCATCAGTGAATTTGTCCTATCAATCTTTTTCTAATTTTTTTAAGCAAGGCCTATGTGGTTTTCCCTTTTTTTTTTTTATGAAAAGCATTTGATGCCACAATGGTGTTTGAAAGGTGTTGAATCCTAAGTCAGATCACCCAAAGCCTTTTAGTTATCCCTTGAGGTTCAAGAAAAGGCTCTATCTAATGCTTTGAGGGGCAATACAGAGCAGATAGTGAACGACTCAAGCTG
Organism: Passer domesticus; assembly: GCF_036417665.1. Classification (NCBI taxonomy): domain Eukaryota; kingdom Metazoa; phylum Chordata; class Aves; order Passeriformes; family Passeridae; genus Passer; species Passer domesticus. The sequence continues at coordinate 78,687,761 of NC_087475.1, forward strand.
AGGATAAAATTCTGCAGTGGGTTCTCTGAAATGACCCTTCCTCAGAAAGAATTATTGTTTTGAAAATTAGCTAAAAACACAAATCCAGGAATGTTGCACTTCTCTACAACTCAGTACTTTGTAGAAATTCTGTCTTACAGCCAGTCATGCCTACAGGCTACAAGAAATTTAGTTTATTTATGACAATGTGTCTGCTATCCTTTGAGCTCAGCTGTGATGGGGTTCACACAGATATGGGGTTTGAGAGACATATTCTCTTTGTTTTTATAGGTTTTATTCCTACCATTTTCTTACCATGTGAAATACCAGATTGTAAATTCTTTGAACCATACTAATATCTGTTTTGTTTTTACTGTGAAGCTTGTTGGATAGATCAGTGCTAGAGAAGTGGTTAAGGTTTGTTTAACATTCTCTCATGGCACTTTACCTAGACACAACTCTCTTTCAGGACAGACTTTGCTCAGCTGAATCACATCTACCTCACAGACTAAATCACAGACTCTTTGCCCTGCCTTGTCTCAGGGATAGAGAAAACACTACAGTGACTAAAAATGCTATAAAGGCAGGAAAAAGGAGGAATATTTTCTTACACTTGGTAACCTCTTTTTTATGCAGGGAAAGATTTGCAATCTTTTATCCCTCAACTAGTTGTACCTAGACAATGGTTTTAAACAAAACATTGAAAGAAGGCCTGCAAGTTACATTATTTCACAGAGTATTATAAAAAATTAAAATAATAAAATAAAATAATAACAATTAAAACCCCTAATCTAACTTCTGGATATTATTTATTTCCCATTTGGTACCTTCTGGAATATTACCCTCTACTTATATATAGATTTGAAACATGTTGTGATTCCTAAATAAGCTTAACAGCTCTTGTACCTGCCCTTCCTTAATAATTAATAATGAACTGATAAACTCATCTCTATTTTATGGTGAACAAGTTAACTAATATGTTAATTTAATAAAACACAATTTCACAGAGTCATACTTGAATCCCAAATGTGTACTGTTGCCTGGAATCAGTTGTAGTGTAGGATTTAGCATTTCCTCTCACTGAACTTCAGATATTTAGGACCAACTTTACTTAGTAAACGGCTCATCAAGTGAAGGTCTGTTCTGTTCAGCTTGACATCTACTAAAGGATTTAATGAAATCCTTTGGAAATAGCTTAGTCTTCTTGAATAAGCATTGAAAATTATCTTGGCATACATAAATTACCTTTAAATAACTAAGGGTATCTGGGCTGAAATCTAGGGTTACTCTACATTTTTGCTTTCATCACACTTTCCTCATATATATTGTACATTGTATTCATTATAACATTATATAATTGTACCCTCACCACATGCCATTAACTTAAGTCATCAATTAACAAAGATTAAATCATTCAGAAGGATGTATTTAAGTTAAGATAGTAAATGATCTTTCCACATCCAGGCTCAAACCCCATTTTTCTGCTCTCATTGAAGGCTGGATCTGCTTGTAGTCAACTAGACACCAAATGTAATTGAGCCCATCCAGCCAGCAGATCCCATGGAGATAGACAAAGAAATCCTTTTCTAATGAAGATAAATCCAGTGTCAGGCAGGATTCTGATAGCACAGAAGTGATGCTCTGACTGACTCAGTTGTAAGGATGTAGGATTTATAGGAAGTGGATAGAGATGAATTTACTTCTAGTTGAAAAAGATTGGCAGGTTTACTACAAGTTATGATCCTATTTGAGGAAAGCAAAGCCTAAGGATTGGCCTTTCTAAAGGACAGGGTCACAGCTGTGTGATCTGTGAAAATCACTTGAAGAATTACCCAGGCTTCAGAGCCTTCACTCTGACTGAGATGTGAAAATAGACTTAAATTTAAATCAGATTAAACTAATTAGAGTATGCTTAGTTATTTCACTTCTTATTTTTCCTAGTAAACCACTTCATAAAAGTTTTCATTTCAGTAAGTAAAATCACTTTCAGTTTTACTGTAATATTTTTTCTACTTTTCATAATGATTTCAGGAGGGATGTCAAACAATAGGTATCCCAAGAACATGACAAGACCTTTTAGGGCTCATCTATTGCCAAGCAATGACACCTCACAAATAAGGTAAAGTCCTCAAAGGTTTGCAGAGTGCTCCCTTACTGAACTGCAAGAGCACTCAGAGCCTCTTATTGCTAGAATGCATTTGACAGACAACAGACAGTAAAGCAAGAGTCTCCAATCCACTGGCACTCTCAGGATTCATCCTCAGGAAAAGTGGCAAACCTGTTTGTGCTAGATTCACAAGGTGATTTTAGGCTGAGCACTTCACTGTCCAACTTGCAGGCAATTTGTCAAAGAGACATTGTAAACCCAAGGTGGTAAGTGGTATCTCTACTGAGACAGAAGAGGAATCAAAAATAAATCCAAGCTTATAAAAAAGCAATGTCTGCAAGGTAAGTTAGCTAAAGCAGATAAGAGAAAAGCGGTCTCTGACTCACAAAGATTGGAATGAACATATGGTTCAAGATATTTTAGAAAAAAACATTCAGACAGGTATTCCCACTCAACTCCTTCTTCCTTTTCTGACCATTCACCTGGTATCTGATATTCATGGGTACAGGGAAGATTTAAATTTGCTATTCAGAAAAATTTCTTCACTGGAAAGTTTGTCAAACACCCGAACGGGATGCCCAGAGGAGTGGTGGAGTCACCGTCCATGGAAATATTTAAAAGACATGTAGATGTGGCAGCCGGGGTCATGGTGGACTTGGCAGTGCTGGGTTAACCATTGGACTTGATCTTAAAGGTGTTCTCCAATGTAAAGTGTTCTGTGAGTCTCTGAAGAAAGAGAAGTCTCTTCTTCATCTCAAAGGTCAAGTTCAATCTAGGCTTAATGAGTATAGCATTTCCCTGACAGGAAATAATATTTTAAAAAGCAATTTACTGGTTTTCAATTATAATTTTAAATTCTGTACAAAAAGTTATTTTTTATGTAGTGATAAGTCTCAACCTGAAAATTCCTCTCTTACATAATTCTACAGGATCAGTTTTGGTTTAAAGTCCCTTGCTAACTGAGCAGACCATAAATTTACTGACAATGTGGGACTGCAGAATAGTGGATATGATTTCAATAGTGGATATGATTTCAATTTTTCTTTAGACATCCTGTGAATATCTACTGTTGAAATTAGACAGGGACCAAAACTTGTATTAGCTCCATAAACTGTACTATTTTGAGCAACCCTTTCAAAATGCTGTATGTACAAGGTTCAGAATTTTATTGTCAAAGAATAAAGATGTTTTATTTTAGAGATATTCCACAAAGAAACAGGGCCAAAATTTGACAAATGTCCATTTCTTGCTGAGTTTTCAGACAGAGAGAGATTAAAAATAATAGTGTGAGAGTCTGAGAACTAATCTTGTAATCACTGAACAGGACATTTCTGTTGTCTCATCTGTAATACTTCCACATCTCTACCATAAATTTATGATAGTCCTTTCCTTGGACAAGAAAGAATTTTTAGGGGGTATTAAGAAGAAAGTGGGACTATTAATGAATGAAGAAAGAGGATGCAACTATACATAATGTTTAAAATATTGAATTCTCTGTTCTATTCCTCCCAAGACCTCCACCCCCTCAAAATAACCAGTCAAAAAAAAAAAAAAAAGAGATAGAGAAAAAAACTCTGAGCTGTTATAAAATAAACTAAATGTATATAATAGAATAATTAGGCATAAAAATGGAGAAAATGCATTGGAAAACAATCACTATTAATCACTATTTCTAACATTCTTGTCGATGAGGTGACATGCAATTTTCTCAGGTAAATTTGCATCCTGAAGTTCTTTAAACACAACAGAAAATTTGGTATTGACTGCAAGACCCTAAAGATACTAGTTATTAGCAACTTAAAATAATTTTTTATGTACTGGGGAACACCTGGGGAAATATGAGAATATATTTTTTAAAAAAAACATTTATTTTCCAAAATGGTAAGGAAATAGTTATGCTAACATCTGGCTGTAAAGCACATTGTTATTAACTGAAACATAGCAAACTAAATGGTATAACAGTTTCTGTATGTCTTAAGAATGAATTTATAAAGCATATAAATAATTAAGTAGAAATAGTGATACATTAAGTTAAAATCACAGAACAAAAAATACATTAATATATATAGGGTTTTCTTTTGAACATATCATACAGACCATAGTATGGAAATAGTCAGTGATGTAGTACACAGAATTAAAACAAAAGTTTGAGTTGAAAATGATGGTTTTGACATTAATACTCTTAATTTAAAATGGTGAATTAGCTCTTCCTCACATAGTTATGTTTAAACTTCCAAAACAGAAGCAAATACCAGTAGCTGAATAATTTTTCTAAAATTAGTTTTGGTAAAATTGAATTAATTAGCAGGTACTACCTGCATCTCTTTGCCTCTCTTTCAAAGGTGTTCCTACCATTTCAGAACTTTAAAAGGAAAGGGTATTTCAAAATTAGGTAAAATTTACTTTGAGAAAGAACAAACCTATATTTTTAAATACATTACAAATATTTTTTTTCTGCCCCAAAGTTTCTCCCAATGTACGTTTCTTCCCTCCTAAAAAAAAAATAAATAAACAAACAAACAAATAAAAAAGTTTTTGAAAACTTGACATTGCTGAAGGGAAAATTACCACCTCTGGGCATTTTATAATGCTGCTTACAAGCTGCTTTTACCTCCACAGCACATTAAGAAGAATTACAGATTTTTTTGTTAAACCGCACACAAGTTCTGGAAACTCGTGAATTGATATGAAACTTGATAGATTCTTTGGCTGCTAAGATGAAACAACACAGAGTGACAGGCACTGTCACTACATCTACCTACGTCTTCCGACTCACCAGCCAGATGAGCTGAGTGCAGCACTGCAGTGTCCTGACAGACTGGAGCAGTACATCATTAATGTTATTTATTTGCACTGCTTTAACACTTGGCACAGAACACGGATCAAAACAAGACAGCCCCTGTCTCGGAGAGCTCACAGTCTAAATATAGAAGCTGAAACAAAAGATGAGTGTAGACAGACAGAGAACAAAGAGAAAGCAGTAAGACGTGGCTGATCTTGCCATATCAGGAGACTTATGTTTTTACTTTGCTTTGTTTTCACAGAACTCCTTGGAGTAATAAAGTGAAGGAGGAATTTGGAAAAGGATAAAAGAAACATTTTTCAGTTGTTTACAGAGACATCCTCCCAACAGACAGCAGGATTTAAAACACAGAGTTTCTTGTATAAAAGTCAAATAAGATGGCATCATAGATTTAGTAGGTGCAGAAATGACCTTTTGAAATACCAAGGTGTCAGTTGAATTATTTTGTTTGAATCAACTGATTTAAAGAAGGAAAAACAGGACAGTATCATGACTCCCCAAACATTTTTTTTAATTATTTGTGGAATTGCTTGAAGGGTTGTTTCTTTGAAGGCTTTTAGGATTCAGGAAAAGAAAAAGGAAACAGAAAAGGAAAAAGGAAAAAAAAGTGAATAGGGATAGGAAAAAAAGTAAAGGAAAAAATAGAAAATAATAGAAAATAGAAAATAGATAGAAAATCGGAGAAAGAGAAGGAAAAAGAAAAAGGAAAACAAAAAGGAAAAGGGAAAAAAGAAAAAGGAAAAGAAAAAAAAGGAAAAAAACTTAGAGGGATGAATATGAACTAAAACAGTTTAAATTATTGACAAAGGAGATATCAGAGTTTAATGGATTAAAATATTTCTTCTGAGCACTAGTAACTGTGTGTGATGTGATCTTGTCTTGGGAGCAGATTTGCTTAGCCCTCTATCATTTGAGAGTACCGGAGTTCCCTTTCCTCCACACAATGCTTGGCTCAGTTCAGGCACTCCAGCATGTCTTTAAATCAATAGTCAAATGGTTCAGTGCAAGACTACAGGGAGGTCATAACCTGGAATCACACTATCAAAGTCAGAGGATTTTCTATGATATAAAACTGTTGTTAGACAAGAAAGGAGCTATGAAAATGTACTTCAAAGAAAACACAAAGTTTATTTGAGGCAACCTAACTACTGAATTACATTTCCTTTCAATTTTATTTGTGTGACTCTTTCACTTCCACAGCATTTTTTACTTCTAAAGAATGTACTAGCCCTAGGGATTGAAAATCAGATGGTTTTGTTTTTGTTTTATTTTGCTGTTGATATCAGCTCTTTTTTTTTAATCTGTGATAAATACACATCAGCCTATATTTTGCTTAATTCCCAGTAAACATTATTGCCTAAATTTGTAAAATGTTATAGATTTTGAAATAAAGATTTTATTAAAATTACCTGAATCACACTTTTTAGCAATTTTGTTTATTGATTTTTCTGAGAGGCTATATATATCTAGCAGAAATTATTTGATTTTAGAGAAACATTAAAAGTAGTATACTGATGTTACTTCTCAAATCCAATATTATGTCTCCCATAGTAGCCCAAATCCACAATGCCAGAGTTAAGTGCAAGACAAGCCAAATGAAAAGTGGTTAAAGTTCATGTCTCTTTACATTTCGATTAAATCTTTCATGCTTATATGTGTCTCTGTTTTTCTACTGCATCAAATAGCTCAATCACATTAAATGGTCTCCTTATGGACACTTCCACTGTCTCAACAGAATGTATGTGTATGTCTGGGGGTAGAGCTAGTACAAAGCCCAGAGGTTTTGTTTTGCTTCTTGGCAAACATCTTATTTAAATGAAGGTGAGTCAGTAGCAGAAGTTACCTATCTGCTAAGTTGAGTTTCTTTCATTCACATAAAAATTAAATAATAAAGAAGGTACCTACAGAAAACAATGCTGAATTTAAAGAAGTCAGCTAGAGAGAAGAAAAGTAAACCAAACCAAAACAGAAACCCCACACCAAAAGTAATTCAATAGCTTCACCTCAGTAAAAAGTGGATTAAATAAATGGATTTTTAAACATTATGTTGATAAACCTCAGGCTTAGCAGTTTCTTAACTGGAGCCAAAGACAAACGTATGTTCTGAGTGATATCTTTATCTAAAAAATATAATAGTTCAACTGAAAATTATTGGAACAAAATGGCTGCCCTTTTACAGTACTTGTATTGTCAAAGATGAGATTAATATGTGGACAAAATTAATTTTTCAGGATCTTTACTTTAAATATTTCCATTAAAATTATTCCTAATAGCTGAATAATAGTTGCATGTACATGTAACTTGGTGGTTTGCTTAGTAGTCCTTGTCACATCATCCTTGTTTTTTGTCTTGCAGGTGCTATGGAGCAGTAATATCATCTCTTCCTCCAAGTCAGTGTCAGACTGAAACTATTAGAAAGCCACCACCACTGAATTGAAAAGATTCTGCATGACAGTTACAAGCTTTTCCCTATAAAGAGTCATATGCTCTTCACTCTATGAATCTAGAAGATAGACTGATGATATTAAGTGATTTATAAAACCACAATCATATTTATTGGAAGTAGTGGGTGTGTTTTTCTGTGACTACAGCTGGACCGTTCACCTCCAATGCCAGGGTCAGCTGTTACTTGTCTCTGCCCCAGCACGGGAAAAAGTGGTTCTGGGCAGGCCGCGCTCTCAAAGAAGGAGTCTGGACTCTTGCTTTTAGGTCTTCAGTTGAGTTTATTATTTCTTATCTACAAAGTTTTTCTGTCTGTCCAGCCGAGGTCTGATCAGCAAGACAGCCAAGGGCACTCTCTCCCGCCCACGGGGTGGTTGTCTCTTTTATAGTGAAAACTACGTATTAGATATTTACCTTTAATTCCCAATACTTTCTGCCCTTGTTGGCAAGTGCACTTTCTCTATGAACCAGTCCACACGTGCCAACATCATCCTGAACATGGATGCCAAGGAGAAGAAAGAAGAAGGACAGGGCACGCCCAAATTCCTCCATCTTGGGACTCCTGATCCATGCACAGAATTCTAGACCCCCCTGTACAACACATAAAACCCCCCTGTACAGTGCATTATAACTCAAGTTCTAGCAAGTGAATGTCATCCCCTCACCATTCAAGCCTAAAATTCTCTCATTTCCTCACATTCAGGTGTCATTTCTTTAAAAGGATCAAAGTCAAGCCACCAGGCACTTTTGGCAACATTCCAGGACCTCTGAGCCCCCCAAGGGTTGTCTCGGTAGCTCTGGACATCCGGAGTGATGTACTGAGTTCCCACACTCCAACACAAATTCTTAAGCTTACTTGTAGCTGAGAGAGTGCAGTGTACAGGAAAAGTTCTTTTTATGGGTTAACCATAACTTTGTACCATAAAAGAGTTGACTACTGTGATAAGCATGGAGTGAACACTACAGAGAAGGAAGGGAAACCTGTTTCCTCCAAATGCCTTCCTGATTTAAAGTTTTGCTCTTTTCTATAGTTTGTTTTTCATTCACATCTGGCCTACCAGGCATGTATGTGAGCACAAAAGGCAGCTTCTGTCAGAAATAAAACATCATTTGTATTTGTTCTTCTGATCTAAACAAATGTGAATAGAGATTTTCACTGTCCTCATAACACCCATTAGGACAAAATTACAGTAAAAGGAAACTACCATCAGCTTTCAACACAGTTACAAAAATTCTGAATTAAGGTAAATTCACTAAAGAATATATGCAATACAAAATGTGTATAAATTGACTTTTAAGACCAGAGAGTACTTATTGAAATGGATCTTTGAGAATATGAATGTTATACCTGAATCAAGGCTGCACTTGTGAAAAGGAAAAGCTTTTATTTCTTTAAAGTTTGGTCTAAATAATACACAACACAAATATTCCACCCATGGGTAGTGAGGAGTTAACTGTTTCTATAATAGTATTATCTTCTTTTTGCTCCAGGTGGGAGAACAGACTCATCTCACTGAGAAATGCACACAGGCACAGACACAGATCTTCACATGCTGTTTTCAGCACAGTTATATTTATAGTTACACAGTTTGAGACACACAACCATTTCGTTTCTCAAAGTGCATCTGACTTTGCATAATTAGCATTAAAGAATGAAGAGACAAAGTTTTTTTTTACATGTGGTCAGCCCCAATACAGCTATCTCTAAGAGAGAGGAATAATCCATAAGTTATTGTCCCCAAGTCTAACACACACATCCCACAGAAGGTGGTACATGAACAATGGACAAAATGTCAGTCCTAGCCCCAGATGAACTCAATGTCAATGTCTTCACTGACATTAATGGCAGAAGCTGCCATTCAAAAACAGCATGGGTTTATGTTAAGGCAAATTAGAATGACTGGAATAGATCTTCACCTGAAACAAATTAGCCTAGCTCCCACCGAGGACATGGTCCATCACCCCTACAGCGCACAGAAGGTCCAGCAATCTAAGTGTACTCTGATTATCATCTTATTTCCTTGTGGATTTACATTTAGCTGTTGCCATGAGCATTTGATAAAGTGGTAGCACATGCCTGGGGGTTATAGGACATGTTACTGTAGCAACCAAAATAATTTTTTTTTTTCATACCTTAGTAATAATTTCAAGTGAGATCAAAAGGTGATGGTGAAAGTCAAAGAAATCTGTCCAACAGTATGTCAGTGAAATATATCACATTTATGTCAAGGGTTTTGCAGGAAATAGCATGTACTAGTTTTCCATTATAGCGGCAGAAACTGCACAAGGTCTAATGATCAAAAACATTGATTTATTCCTGTCACAAGCCTTCAGTCCCCCCGGCTTCTAATTAAATCCATCTTACATTCTGCTCTGGTATGTAACCCTTCTGCTGTACACAAGATAAAACCACTTGCTATACCTCATGCCTACAGCCTCTATCATTACTCTGACAAAGCATTACTCTCAAACAAAGGATCCAAGAGTGGTCCATGGGGACATGAACAATATCTGAATCCAAAGAGATAGGACAGAGGGAGGGTCATTCCGTCTCAGCATTAAGGTTTTATTATTTGTTGCAGAATATTTTTAGAACTGAAAATAAAATTCTGAGTGCTATATCTATCAGCTTTGGTGTACAGTTGTAAGATTAATTCTTGAGTCAGAAAAAAACAAAATGCATACAGATAATGTGCTGGACATACAATCTACCAGGCTACTTACGCAAATTATGACACATAAACTTAAGACAGAGGTCTTCATTCTGATAAGTCTGAAATACTTCACTGTCTATATCTAAGATTTTATTTCTACCTTTCTAACTACTGAGGACCTAGGTGGCTCTGGTTTCAAGAGGATAAATGAAAGGCAATACAAACCCTTTGTTGCCTTGTGTATAAATGCTTCATCCCCTGAAGCAAAATAAATAACAATTTTTAAAAAAACAAAATAAAACTAATATAACAAGCTTTTATTGTCGTTTTTCACAGCAGAGATCCTTAAATTAGAAACTTTAAAAATTATATTTTTCAATATAATATATTCAAGTGTCTGCATAGTTTTTTTTCATGATACATTCACACATTGGTGTGTGCTGGCAGTAATGTGACAATTTATAATCCTAACACTTTTATATCTTAGATGATAACACTGTGATCTTTCATATTTTTTCAGATGTTGTTTTTCTGCTTCAGCTTGCCTGAAACACAAAATCTACTGCATATTCAGATGGATACATGATTAAAATGCTGCAATGTCAATAAAATATTGCACCTCAAACTAGAGATTATTTGGCTATTATTTAAAAGTAAAAGCTAAAAATCCTAAATATGCCTCACTTCAAAGGAATTCCAGTTTTGGGTTTTCAGTGATTAGTTATAGATTCTTATTCATCTTCAGGAAACCCTATAGCATTCAGCTATTCATTTTATAGTATGGGTTAAGGAGTGTTTCAAGTGGAAAGTATTTAATAAAAGTAAAAATTCCATTCTGCAAATAATTAACCATGTTAAATAAACTCACATATGTGTATATAGAATCATTCAAAACATAGTTTCCAATTCTATCCTTCTTGTAATCAAATTAATAAAATCGTGTCATTGCTGAAACAGAAGTGCTTAATACTAATTAATTTTATATTTTGTTAGAAATATAAAATGTCCAAGAGCAGAGTTAATTAAGCTTGTGTTATTTCTCCTTAGGCTAAGGAGAGGAGAAGGAACCTCTGTTTCCATTAATCTGTATTTTATGCACCTGTGTTTCTAAATCAGTTAACATAATGGCATTTCAATATAAAAATTTTATAAGCAATAATAACTAAAGACCATGTAGCAGATTGAAAAGCAAACAAGAGTCAGTATACCTGTTATTCATTTTGTATGTTTTCTCTGACTTATCTTTACTCTAAGGAGAGAGACAGAGCTTGTATGAAACAGATTTTCAAAATATATCCTAGTAAAACAAAGAGTACATAAAACTTAACTCTAATTTTTTCAGCTAAATTAAAAGCTTTAAAGATCAGGGTAACCTGAAGTATGTATATAAATACATATTTTAATTTTGATATCAGATATGGTTCATGCTCTTAATATCAAGAGTCGTGGGGGTTTTTCATTTTTCTTCCTTATTTAATGAATATGAAAGTCACTGTTTTATAATTCAACAAATACAATCATTTTTCTAACAGAATAACCAAAAATGTATTCCTTGATCCATGCTGGATTTTACTAATAGGCTTTCTTTTTATTTTTTTCTCCATTTGATTTATTTATATTATGTATGGCTGACTATTAACCAGTCACTGTCACTCAGTTTTGAATTATGTACTCAAATAGTCACAAGTTGCATTGTCATTTTAAAATACTGCATAAAGTGACAAATTTTGATTTTGATACAATATTACTAAAAGCACATAATGCCTCAGGAATTCTTAATTTGTTTTCTATTTTGCTTGTCCAATCATTATGTTTTCTCTAGGAAGATCAACACCTGACTTTCTGTTTCTCTGAAATTCTGAAATTGTTTTGTGAAAGGGATGATATTGTGATGATCGGTGCTAGGGAGATCAGTACTCCCTGGTAGTAAAAGAAAATCATTGCACAGAAGGACCACAGCTTACTACATGAATGAAGTATCTACTACTGTTAAATTAAGAGACCAATTCAAAGGTGATTTAATCAACTGGAAAACCAGGGTTTGTCCTCTCCTTATAGATGATGTCCAGTCACCTGGTTTCACCTGTAAGCCTTTATTAAACTCAATTGAGAAACCAATATATCATAAGCCATATTGTCCCGATCCATTCCTAAATGGCACACATCACTACGAACTATAAACTTGCATGAACAAACAAAAAGAGCATACATTAATCCTCTTACATATTTTATCATATTTTATCATCCAATGCTTTGGTGCGGAGACCTCTTTCCACACATTTTGGCCATTTCATTTATTAGTTTATTTAAGGCAGGTGATGTCTTTATGAGGCTGTATATTACCTAAGTCATTGTTTTGGTTTGACCCGGAAGTGAGTTTTTGGAAAAATTGTGGTCAAACTAATCAGTGGCCAGATTTGAAATTTTCACCTGTGGTGGCCACTGGGGATTTGGATACACCTCTGAGAACACAGAGGGGTTAAAAGCAGAGGATTCCCTGAGAACTTCCTCTTTGGAATCCGGTGTTGGTGAGTGCAGTCTGACCTCCTCTCCCCTGCCCAGCTGTGTCTGGGTGAGGGAGGGAGAAGTCATGCGGCCTGTGATGGGTGAGCCCTGCAAGAGGCAGGGATGGAGGAGACCTGGGATGTTTGGGCAGCCCCCCCGGAGAGAGTGATAGAGACTGTGCTGGCAGCACAGCCGGCCAGAAGTGGAGGATGCAGCGAGAGAAGGTGCCCGGCAGCTGTGGGAGTCCTGGGCAGACAGAGGCAAAGATTTTAAACCCTTGCTGGAATAATGGAAACCTTACAAATACTGACCCTCATGAATGAGAATGAGGAGAGAAAGATGAGAGATGATGAAATGGGCAAGTGTAAGGAAAGTTGGAAGAGGTGAGAAGAATCCTGGGTAGGAAGAGATGATGGAGTGGCCTTGAGCTGGACTCTTTCTTGTATGGCCATGGACAGACCCATGTTTTTCCTGAGACCCGGAGAATGTATTTAGGGGGAGGCAATGCCTTGGAGTCAAGAGTGAAGCAGCGGCGTGAACAGAGACGGCTGAGGAGGGTGTGAGATGCCCTCTGTCTCCATGGAGGGGAAGATCTCTGTTCACGAGGCCCCTCGGCCCCAGGGGGTAAATGTGGGGGGGACTGGTGTCCCAAAGTTGAGAGACTGCTGCTTTTGGAACTGGGTGGAGCATCTTTAAACGGGGAACCCTAAAAGCAGTCCTGGCCCATGTGCAGTGGTGAGAGGGGAAGAAGTCACGAGGGCCGATGTTCTCTGGGTGGGGCCATGAGTGACACAGAAACACCAGAGGTTTCAATTGTGCTTCCAGGGGAAGCCTATGGTGCAAGGGGGGACTCCTCTCTCCCTGATGAATTTGAAAGTTGATTATTTGAGGGGTGATGATGGACTGAAAGTTGATTACCTGAGAGATGGTGACTGGGTGGAAATCTAAGTTGTTATTTCATTTTATGGAGAAAAGGGAGGGGGGAGGAGGAATGTATTTGGAGGGTTTTCATTCTTAGCTTTGTGTGTGTTCCTTTTTAGATATTGTAATTAATAAAGTATGGTGTTTTTCCCTCCATCCCCAAGTGGGAGCCTGCTTTGTTCTGTTTCCGGGTCACATCTCACAGTAACCATTTTGGAAATATATCCTTCAGGGGGGCCCTGGCATTGTGCTAGGGTCAAACCATGACAGTCAGGGTCACTATATTTCATTTAGGAATTAACAGACTTTGTGAAACAATTAACAAAATGTTAATTCCACACAGCTTCTTTGCTAAATTATATAAATTGCTTTTATATCTTTTTGCTGGTGAAAAACAAAGTAACTCCACTTATATCAATAAAGTGGGGCTATTTTATGTGATTCAAGAATTTGGGTTAGATATCTGCTTGCTGTAATTTGTTGTTTAACAATTTCAAGTCAGGCTTCCCTTTTGCAGTAAATTGAGAACACCACACCATTCCTATAGTCAGAAGATTCCCTTGTGAAGTGTTATACAGGGCTGCTCCTGCAAGAAATCAAGGAGAAGACATGAAACCTGGAGTTGCCTAGGAATTATCTCTACTAAAATGCATTTTTGAAACTACAATACCCTCCTGAACTTGTGACTGTGTGCCTTCATATGCTCCCAGTTATATTCCACGTCCTCTAGTTCCTAGGATTGCTCCAAACAAAACGTAATTGATGTTGGTGAGATCTGGTGAAATGTCTGTTCTTTATTTAGCACCACAGAAATACAGCAAGCCAGACAGAAAATTATTTAGTGATTAGGGTACCTCAGCTTGGTTTGACATGGATTTGATGGAGGCAGTTGATCTCAAATCTTCAAAGCTGTTTAGTTCACCATCAAACTTTGTAGGAAGTCTACATCCAAACAACTTTTAACCTTTAGTCTTTTTACTCTCCTGGCTGCCTTTTCCAGTACACCAGGATCTTCTTGCCCCTGTCTTCCTTTTCTATTAGGGACAAGAGAGGAGGAGAAACATGGAGCATTCCTGCAAATACCCATGACTACTCAGAGCTTCATCAGGTTCTGCTATTCAGTTGTCTGCTTTGTGCCTCATTACTTCTCATTATAAATTATATATTTAAAAAGTAGGTAAAGACTTACATGAATGACAGCCACTTTCCTAATGTAGTGGTGAGAGTGGAGATGAGAATCAGAATCTGCAGAAGCAATTTTTTCTCTTGTATAAAAATTCACTCGGCAGCATGACTGCATGGCAGCTCTACAGCCAGAAAGCACACTGCTCTTCATTTATGGGTCACAAAAGCAGTGTTATGAATATTCCAACATTACCTTATATGTTTATAAGGCTCTCCCCAAACCACTTAAAAACAGTTACATTCATCCACTGTTCAGAGACAATACAAGCAAAATTCCAGGGGAGAAAAATTTTTTTTGAGGAAATTTATAGGAGCACAGATAACCAGGCATGAAATGAATGGACTTCTGCTTCTTCACTGTGTAAACAGCAGATTGTGGTACTGCTGTTGTTTAAGGATAAAAATGTTATTTTCCAATCCCACACAAAAGATGTTTAGTTTCTTCTCAATCTCTATAATAAGCATTAAAGAGGAATAAGGGCCCCCCTCAGTATTCTACATTCATTACCTCTGCATGGCAAATATGTTCTATTCATTATCTATAACCAAATAGTATACGAAGTTTCCATCAGAGATCAGAACCCCATTGTGCTGGATACTGGACAATAACATAGAGGAGAGATACCTTGAAAATGTAATAGTTTCAACAAACATGAACAGGAGATAAATAAAATTAGACTGAGTAGCTTACTCATGGTCATAGAGTAGTATGTGGTAGTTTGGGGATCCCAACTCATTACAGCAGGAAAGTCCAGCTTAAAGATCTATACCCAGTTAGCCAAGGGAAGATGGGTAACCTGTTCATACCTGAAGGGCTCTTAGGAAGTAGAGCAGGTTGTACCAGGCAACTCATTGCCATACCTCTTCTTTCTGGAGCTACTCAAATGTGGACAAAGAGAGAGGACAGAGATTCATACCTTAGGACAGATGTTAACTAGACAAATACCCCTCTGCAGGGTATCTTTGAATATGAAGTGGAGTATAGAATGGCTGAGTTTCCTAAGGCAGATGACAGAATGCATCATTTCAATGAAGATGCAGATAATAAATCCAGTGAGTTGGGGTGCATGCTTCACAGTCTGGACCACTCTGAAGGGATGGTAGACATCATAGAGGGATTAAGTGACACATGACAAAATCATGGGGCTAAATACCACTGAAAGAAGACAAAGACTGCATATAAAAATTTACTTTGAAAGAGAGTGATATTTGCTGATACATCTGCATACTTCATTTGTTATTTTCATTAACTCACTTCTGTCCTTATCTATTATACCAGTTTTTAGACCAGTTGTTTTTCTATCATTGATTTACTGAGATGCAGCCATTGTTTCATTTGCCTACACTCAAACCCCAGCATCCATGCTTACAAATCTAAAGCTAGACCTGGAGAGTAACAGAGTAAATCCAGCTTGACTCTGTACCAGCCTCAGAAGTAGTAATTAGCTATGTAAGCTGTTCCTTTGAGTGTCGCTGTAGTTTTCTTTTCATGATTACTGTGAGCTAAGGCCTTTAGACAGATGCACCAAAGTCTTATGAATATCAATTCCAGAAAATAATTTGAGCAAATAATTAAACTAAGACTCATATGTACTTTAAAAATGCACTCTAGTCATGTCCACATGCTGCTGTATGGACCACTGACAAATGCAGAACAAACAATTTCATTCAATTGCCATTTATTCTGTCTTCCATTTTCCTTTGCTGGCAAAAAGTCTTTCCTCTCACTTCTGCATTTATTTATGTTATTTCACGGAGTGATATAGTGAAGAAACAAGCATTCACTTGAATATTTATTCCCTCATACGTAAAATATGAGGGACCCTAGGGGAATAGGTTTCAAAAAACAAGAGTGTTTTTCCAACAGTAACATCAACAAACAGAATTTTTTCCAGATACAAGTTGTTTGAATCCCCAAATATAATATTTCTCTTTGATTCGCTGCTCTATCTTGCCTACAGTTAGCATAAGAATTACTTCAGCTGAACAAAACTACTTACATGCAGTTACATTGAACCTGGCTAAAAGAACAGTTTGGTTTCTGGCAGGACACTGAAGGAGCTAAGCCTTCCTTTTTGTTTTGATATAGGAAATTTAGTAGCAAAGCTGAAGCTGGTATTGTTCTTAATCTGTTGGCTCCAAATGAGACATCAAACCCAACAGTGATATTTATAAACCTCTCCCCAACAGTGCTCTGCCCTGAACGCATGCAGAAGTTCACACTAACACAAAAAAATATCTCCATATGTCTACTTATGGGAAGTCTGGCCTTGTTTTCTCCAGTTCACTGAGCCCTGTTTTTATTATTTCAGAGTTGAATACATGAAAAAATTGTTACACTTGTCGTCCAGCGCCTGTAACAGATTTGTTTCAACAATGCATAACTTCTACTTTACATGCAGTCTATATCAATTTCATAATATGCCATAAAACTCAGTGATAATTTGTTTTATCTGTCTGAAAAAAAAAATATATAACTAGTTTTTAGAGATCATATTCACAGGTTTTTTTGTGGGCTTAATGTATTAGTAACAGATCTTGTGCTAAACTTCTTAATCATGAGGCATAAACTTCTTTTTCATGAGGTATGATTTTAAAATATTGTTTCACTATAATGAATGTTCATTTCCTTAAAAACACCATATGAAAATATGACACATGACATGCTTTCTAAAAAGAACAAGTTATTTCTGGTGTTGCAGTTCAGAAGTACTGATGCAAACCATCTGATCTACTAAGTATGATAACTACATAACACTTTTTCAGGAAAGTAAAACAATTTAGAAAGTCTGACTTTATAGAATGAACCTCCATGAACCTCAAAATGTGACAGATTTCACAAGAGAACCATAAGCCAAACTATATATACTTATATGTATAATATATACTTATATACAATATACATATTTATATATAATATATAATTATATATAATATATAAAAGTAGATTATCACTTTCAAATACAAAAACATAGTAGAGAATAAAAAAATCCTTTATGTAAGATATGAAATCCATCTCAGGAAAAACATCTCCAAAAGAAAAAAAAAAGAAAAGAATTGAGCACAAGGACCACCTTCACAAAAAATTACCTGTGAAATTAGTTTCCATTTTCATTATAAATAATGGAATATTATAAATGTCAATATTTTTTTCTTTTTCCCTCCTTTTCTGAGTAACTGAAATATTTCAGTTAAATAAGTTTGCAGAGATAATAACACTGCGATATGGTAATATTGCAGTGAAAACAGGACAAATTTTTAAACTCCCATTTTGGACCATTTTCACTGAGAACTTAGATATTCTACTTAATGGAAACCTCAATACTACCTTAACTGTACTGGATCATTTGGATTTATAATAAGTTTTATCCTTGAGGGAGTTTGGTCCCTTTCTGTAAGGACCTAAAGCATTCATACACTGCAAAGAAATCTCATACAATTAGCTTAATATACATGTAGCCATTAGGTTAACCTATACATAGTCATTGGTTAGGGTGAATTTTTTCACATAAGTCTGTAGGACAAAGTTTTTTGACAAAATGCTATCAATTAACAAAAGACCAAAAATACCCAGAAAATAATTTTTTTGTTTCAATTATCTGTGCTAAAAGAAATTCCACTCCCCAACCGCACCACCCACCCCCAAAACACAAAATCTGATTCTGATATTTGTGAGCTCAGTAGGAGAGTGCAGTAGCTGGCATTCCAGTTCACTCAATAGCCCCAAAGAGATGATAGATTCACAACTTGATATATTTAAATGCTGGAACCCATAAGAGTGTAAAGTGACAGTGTACTGGGTTTGTATGGCCTGGTTTTGGAAGTGAGGGTGTTGCTGCAGGGGTGGCTTCTGACGGAAATTTCTGGAAGCTTCCTCAGTGTTTGGCAGAGCCAATCCCTGGTGGCTCCAAAGCTGGACACTGTGATGCTGGCCAAGGCTGGGCCAATTCGAAATGGCAGTAACACCTCTGTGGTAACAAGTTTAAGAAAAAAGGAAAAAAAAAAATAAAGGTTGTGCCACAGTTTTAATTGTGACCAGAAAAGAGCAGAGTGAGAACATGTGAGAAGAAAAAGTCACAGATCAGGGAAGGAGGGGGAGAAAGGGCCTCAGGCACCAGAGCTGAGATTCATCTCCAGTCCCTGTTAGAGACCATCGTGAAGCACCTGTGGCCCTGAAGCTCCTGGGGATCCACGGGGATGCAGAGATCCACTCGCAGCCTATGGAGGAGCCCATGCTGGAGTGGGTGGATGCCTGAGAGGATGCTGAGACCCATGAGGAGAGAGGCCAATACTGGAGCAGCCTGTCCTTGAGGGACTGCACCCTATGGAAGAGTGCAGTTTGCAGGGAACTGTTGCTCATGAGATGGAGCCACGTTGGAGAAGTTTGCAGAGAACTGTCTCCCATGGGAGGGACCCTGCAGTGCAGCAGAGGACGGACTTTTCTCTCCCTGAGGAGCAGAAGAAAACCTCAGGTGATGAAAAGACCATAAACCCCTTTCCCTGTCCACTTGCACCACTGCGCAGGAAGGTAGAGCGGGGAAGGAGGAAAGGGTAGGGGGAAGGTGTTTTAAGGGTTTATTTTACTTCTCATTATCCTGCTCTGATTTTGTTAGTAATAAATTCACTTCATGTGTCTAAGTTGAGCCTCTTCTGCCCATGATGGTATTTGATGTGTAGTCTGTCTCCTGGTCCTTATCTCAACTCACAAACGCTTTGTTAAATTTTGTCTCCTTTGCCCATTTTGAAGAGAGAAATGAGAGAGCGGCTTTGGTGGGTGTCTGGCCAGCCTTAACCCATTACATCCATTATTGAACATACTTTGGCCTCCATGCTTCTTTTTATTCTACTAAGCAGTAAATGGTATGGTTCTGAAAAAGATATGATGCATTTATTTACAAGAACCAATTTAAAAAATCAACAAAGGAGATAAAATGAAAACAGACTTTTAAAATTGTATTTTAATATCTATTTATAGAACAAGATTTTCCAGTTAAATGGGATAAACTATTTGTTATAAAACTTACTTATGAGAGAAATGGATATTTTTCATTTTTTTCAGTTGTGCATGAAAACACATTTTGACATATCAGTGTCTTTGACACAATCTAAAACTTGTGGTTTAGAAATACAGTAAATGTTTCCATGGGTCACGATTTCAATTTTTGAGTAATGCTATAACTACCTAAGTTTGTTGTTGTCATTTATATCAAGAATAACTTTTATTACCTTCTGATTGAGAATAATATGTAATCAGGATTTATACTAACTATGAATTTTTAGCATGTAAATGTAATTTCTAAAATAAAAGTATTGACATTGAAACTAAAAAAAAAAAGAACACAAAGACTGATTTTAAGGTATAAAATGTCTCAAGTACATCTCATTTCAAGTTCAATTTCTATTTGTTTAACCAAAAATTGCAAGGGAAAAGTATAATCACTTTAAATAATTTGAGCTGGCATGATTTCTACTAGATGCACATGCATATTCATCTAGTGTAAACTTTGGAAAATGAATGATCTTTATTCTAATCAATGGTAATGATTTCATACAATCGCCTTTATCTTAATGTAATTCTCTCAATTACCAGTGATGGGATTCACACCAGCTGACCTATAATAAAAGACAGTTGCCTTAGACACCGAAGCAGTGTTCTAATAGAACAGCACAGCACATTTTTAAATTAAAAACATTTCAAGGGAGTGATCAGTATCACTTTGACAATACCATAAAATTCATTACCAAACATGAAGAATAATGAAGCATGACAACCATAAAAGGTGTAATGAAAATGCTCAGTTAATAAGAATGGATTTACCCAATTGGAGCTTTCCAGTGATGGGTTTGGGGGTTTTTTTGAGCATTTACCTTCCATTTGTTTAGTTGAGGCTGCTTTTTCTGCCAGCAGTGCTCCCCTTCGGCACAAAAAATTACCACATCAACATGACTAGTAAGATTCTAACACAGCAGATAAATGGCAGTTTTACAATTGTACCCTCCAGCCTGTGCTTTAAGGGGTTAAACTGAGGCCAAGCTCACTTCATTCTAGACTAAGCTACCCAAGCAGGACATTATCTCATGCCTAGCCCTTAGGGTCCTTGTAGATATTTCTGCTTTCTTCACACCATGCTGAGAGGGTGTCCTGGTTTTGGCTGGGATAAAATTCATTTCTTTCTTAGTAGCTGGCACAGCGCTGTGTTTTGGGCTCAGTGGGAGAATAATGTCGAAAGCACATTGATGTGTCAGTTGTTGCTGCTCTGTGCTTATCCTAAGCCAAGGACTTTTCAGTGTCTCAAGCTCTGTCAGTGAGAAGGGGCACAAGAATCTGGAGGAGGCACGGCCAGCGCAGTTGACCTAAACTGGCCAAAGTCGTATTCCATATCATAGAATGTCTATTCCATACCATAGAGTGTCATGTCCAGTATAAAAATTGGGAGCAGGTGGAGAGGCATCACTATTCCCCCACAAGAGGCATGGAGATTTTAGTCAGACTTGACTGTATCCCCCTACCCCTTATTTAATGAGCTCTGGAGGTAATGGAAGGAAAAAATTAATCTTTGGAGGTCTGTCCTAGGGCAGTGCGGAGAGAAGACCAGGAGCAGCCTCCTTTAGAAGTTCTTTAACATGTACAGTTCAGATTCCATTCAACACCTGAGCAGTCAGCTCTGAATGCCCATAACCTCTCTGTTGTATATGAAAGCAATGAACCTCACAAGGTTTCTACTTGTTTTACATTGTCGATGAAGTGCCCATGACTAGCAGGGGAGAGAAAGGATGCAAAATTTGATCTTTCAATATTGACATAAAGTCTTGACAATAGTGCTCTCTGGAAAGCTTCTACAATTTGGTAAACAAGCTGATAAGGAACAGTGTTAAACATGCTTGCAGGAATAATGTGAGGCAGTGAGGGGATTTTCAGAAACCTTTGAAATATATCAGTCCTATAAAAACAGGATCATTTCTGTCTATGCCAATACTGAATATGCACGGGCATTTAACTTCAAAATATAAAATGGTTGAAGTTGTTGATTTGGTTTTGTTTTTATAAATATTAGGGGGAATCTAACAAGGGAATTAAAGAAAACAGTCTGAGATTAGTCATCCTCTAAGAGCAAAACTTTCAGCCTCCAAATAAAGATATAATTCAATAAACCTCAGATAAGAGACATCAAAGAATCCTCTCACCACATAAATTTCGATCTAAAAATAGACAACTAGATCAAAGGAAAATGTGTTTTTCTCATAGTAAAAGTCTATAAATACTGAAAAACAATAAAGTAAGATGAATACACTGAAGGGACTGGTTGGAAGTGAAGATATGGACATAACAAGCATAGAAAAACTTCAACTGAGAAACTCATCATTTATGTGCCTTCAGAAACAAGAAGATAATACACAGCACTGACATAGTAGACCAAGCTGCTAAAAAAAAGTTCCAGAGCTTAAATTATAGTGAAGGTTAAATACAGTAAATTAATTAACCATAACAATTATCCCAATTCGTGTGAACAAAAATGTCATGCTTAGATTAAAGAATATATTATTCTGTTTGCTTTATATCATCATGTGTCCATGATAATGCCTCAGAAATGCAAACATCAAGGTCACTACAAGGAATGAAAAGAGAAACATCATTTGATGTTTTACTTAATACTCATTATCTGGGAAATTGTATTAATGACTTATAATACATAGTTAAATCGTGAGATACCAAAATGACTGCATTTTGAAATATCCAAGAGGAGAATATGAAGTAGCTGTAGTATAAATGAAGTAGCTAAATCTACACTGACACCCTCTTAAAATACTGTACTTCATCTCACACTTCAGTCATCTGATTGAAAAGTTTTCCTTCGTCTCCATACTTCATCCTCTTCATATAAAGAAACTTCTGAAACAAGAAAGCCTCCAAGAAATCATGGTAAAAACAAATTAAGAGGAACTAAAATGAAAAAAAAATTTATAGGGACAACATTGCTTAAAAGCATTTTGCCAAAGAAATGTGCAATCTCTGGCAAAAAGGTGTTAAAAAATATCAAATTACTAAATCCAGACCACATAGTTATGGCAGAGCAAAGGTTTTCAGAGCACAAAAGCAGCTGTGCTGAGCCAGATCAAAGGCTGGCCCAGCCCTATGTCCCACTTCCATCAATGATGACAAACAGATTTCTAAGGAAGATCAAAGTGATGACGCATGCTGTGAATGCTCTCTGAGATCCACAGTGATTTACTACTCAGGAGCTTCTTGAAACAGAAACAAACCTTTAACAGAATCAGGTCTCTGGTATTTCTATCTAATATCTTAAATTGTTATTTTTGTCCCCTTCCTTTTTCAATGCATGCAAAACCTTGGTATCCAAAATATCCTGAGCAAAATTCTTTCCAAGTGTATCCCATGAAGATGCAGCTGCCAACTTAACACTCAGGTTTGGCTTGGTTTTTGAGTAACCTGTTTTTCAGATCTCTGGGGATAAGTAAACTAACACCTTACAGGGTAACAAAACTAAAATACACAAACTGAAGTGAGAGGTAACAATTTGCAGCTTAGAAATTCAGGAGAAAAATACTGACATGAAACTATTCTGATCTATGGAAAAAGCATAGAATCTGCCTTTTTGGCAGCACCAAAGACCAACCCTTGCCAGAGTACGACAGGGCTGACTGACACTTCCCACCATCCCATCATCATATGACTGCTGATCCAGAGAGGATCATGAGGCATGCAGACACAGAAATGGTAATTTTTGCTTCCCATTGGTTGCTCTAGCCAGACATTGTGTGCTTGCAAGTGGTACATGTATTACTGCTTGCAGTGTCTTTTTGTATAAAGTAAAGAATTCTGGGAAAAAAGTGACCTGGGGAGAGTTACCTACCTACATTTTATGTAGACAACTACCTCCCTTTTTTTTTTCTTTTTTTTTTTCTTTGAACCTACCACCTGCCAACAGCATGCGATACTCTCATTCTCACTTTGGAAGAGAAAATGAACCATCTGTCTCTTTTTATCTATTCCTTTCCCCTTATGATAGGACAGATTTCTGTCAAAACCTTCCCTAAATTGTTACTTTTCAGACTGAATGGTCCTGGGCTATTTATGAATTCCATTGACTGCCATTCCATATTTTTTATTATTCTTTGTGGCTTTCTGTAAGCCTCTTCCAGCTGCAACATCCTTTTTTAGATTTTGGGATAAGAACTTTTTCTACCAATATGATTGTGTTTTCTATTTTATTTTCTACTCTTTTCTTTATAGTTCCTCATGAAGCGCTGTGAAGGCTGACCTAGAACAGGGACTATACAGAGCTAAAGAATAAAGTAGGTATTTATTAAAAGGCCTCAATGGATCCACCTTGGGCAGTACAAGAGTCCAGCCAGGGCTACACCCAAGATGAATCCAAAATGGTCACAAAATAGACAACGGATCACAGGGTCTCTCACATTTATACATTCTGGTCCATTAGCATATTGGAGTTAATTGTCCAATTATAGCCTTAGGGTATGAAGTCCCATCCTTCTTGTTTTTTCCTCTTTAGTCCACTGTTGTTTATGCTCTTGGGCCTGAAATTTGGGTGGTTATTCCTGGTCCCAAGCTAGGAAAGGAATTGTTTTGTCTACCAACTTTGTGAACAGAGCTTACTATCCCCTAATATGAAGCTCAGAACTACAATCTAAAGTGAATCTAAAGTTCACTTAAGAGTTGGAGTCAATGATCCTTGTAAGTCTCTTCCAATTCAGAATATTTTTTGATTCTGTGATCTAAAAGTACATGAAACATCTAAGTATCTTTTCAGGATCTGAAAAATACAATCAAAAATCTAAAACCTAAGGCATCTCTCACACTCAGTTTATTTTTGACCACTGCTGATCACTGAGCTGACATTTTCATGGAGCTATTCATCATAAGATCCAATTTCTGAATCATAACAGTCTGTACAGAGCATATCATTAATGAATAAAGTATCTTTTAAGAGTAGAATTTGTTTCCAGATGAGGAAAATAAAAAGAAAGCAAAATATAAGGTCTGCTTATTTAAAAGTAAAAGTACAAAAGGATGATGAAAAAGGAATAAACTTATAGACAAGTAAAACTAGTATTAAAACATGGATATATGATTTGATTTATAAGGCGAGAGTTTGGTAGCAAAAGGGTACAAAGATGGCCTCTGTGAGAAAAAAAGACTAGGGTTGTCCCTCTATTCAATTTCAGACACCTCCAGAAAGGGCCCACTGCTGGCCAAAGGCCATCAACAATGCTGGTAACACCTCTGGGATAACATATTTGAGAGAGGGTAAAAAAACTACACTGCAGATGTGAGAGTGAGAATACATGAGAGGAACTGCCATGCCAACCTCAGGGTCAGCTCAGAAGGAGGGGCAGGAGGTGCTCCAGGCACTGAAGCAGAGATTCCCCTGCAGCCCATGGCACAGACCATGGTGATCCAGTTGTGCTCTGGCGGCCCATGGAGGTTCATGGTGGAGCAAATAACCCAATAGCACCAGCATCCCCTGGAGAATCCTAGCCACAGCAGGTGGAAGACCAAAGGAGGCTGTGACCCCAAGGGAAGCCTTTGCTGGAACAGGGTCCTGGCAGAAACTGTGGCCCAATGAGAGACCCAGGATGAAGCAGTCTGTTCCTGAAGAACTGCACCCTGTGGAAGGGACCAAAGGAGAAATAGTTCATGTAGGACTGTCTCAAATGTGAAGGACCCCACAGTGGAGCAGAGGAAGACCATGAGGAGCAACATTAACCCCATTTCCCAGTCCCATGGTACTGCTCAGGGCATGAAGGTAGAAGAGTCAACAGTGAACATGAGCCTGGGAAGAAATGGGGGTGTAGGTGAAAGGTGGTTTTATATTTGTTCTTATTTCTCATTATCCTGTTCTGTTGGATAAATAGGTTAAATTTTTTTCCCCAAAGGAAATGGTGTTTTGCCAATGATGACAGTCAGTGGGTGGTCTCCCTGTCCTTATCTTGACCCATAAATTTTTCAAACATATTTTTTTTCTGTACAGTTGAGAAATGATTGAGATGTTACAAAAGCAGAAAAGATGTGGCCACTACAGAAAAGCTGACTGAATATTTTACATCAGTGTGGAAATCAGAAGGAGCTGTTCCTATGACAAGTGAGTCATTGAAACAGTCTCAGACTGAAGTGTCAGTGGAGGATGTTTTAAAATAAATTAGTAAAATAAAGAGTAAAATATATCCAGTACCATATGTGATTCATTCAGAAGTTCTGAAGGAGCTCAAGTAGTAAATTATGTAATTGTTAACTGTAGTATATAATTTATTACTAACATCACCATTAGTAAAGGAATTTAATTTGACAAAATCTCCAGATTTCTAAATTTATCATTCAGGAAGACGTCAAATTATAGGTCTGAATATTTGACTTCCTCAGTCTGCAAATTGCTAGAAACTCTTGGTAGATATAGCAGAGACATAAATGCACATGGAGCAATAAGATAGAAAACAGGGCTTTTGTGGAGGGAAATTGTAGTTCACAAAACTTTTAGAGTTTGTTAAAGAATCAATAAGCATGAAGATGACTTTGATGTGATTGGCAGAGTGGTTCTGGATTTGGAAAATCTTCTGACATATTTCTGAATAAAGGGAAAAATCTATGACAAGATAGCAAGAAAGAGTTTTCCCACAGTGGAAGGATACTGCCATTGATGTGTCTGAATGATTTGAACCAGGGCTTGTGATGTTCATCAGAAGAGACACTCTGTGGAAAGGTGATATGGAAAAGTTTGCTGATACAAAATTATTACTCACTGTATTCAAAAATGAAATTAATTGCAAAGGTTTGCAGATAGATCTCACAAAACTGGATGAGTCAAGTTCAATGTCACTACATGCAAAGAAACATAAATGGAGGGAAAAAAAGACAATATGCACACAATTTGAGCTTCTAAATTATCTGTTATGGTAATAGCTCTTGCACAGCTCAGTGGAAAAGAGACAGCATAGTAAGAAATATATTATTAGGAAATTATTAGAAATTACAAAAGAAAAACAGAGAACAAAACAGTCACTGTTATGCTACATAAACCTGTGTTTGGTTAAAAATGTGAATTATTCTCTTCAATTCTGGTTATACAAAAATGATATAGCAGATTATTCTTGAAACCTTGCTCTTCCCACTTCCAAGTTACATGTTCAGGATTATGGAGTGAGCTAGACTAGACCTGGTGTGTGTCTGACCTCTTTCTATTTGAATTTATAATTATATAAATTGATCTAGTAAGGGATTTTAAACTTCCCCACAAAACTTGAGTCTCTAACTCTCTCAAGATTTTTGGAAAAATAACATAAAGATCTTCCTATCAGCCTCTACTTCCTTTTGGTTAATCAAGCAGAGAACTTAGGCTTCTTCTCTAAGCAACTCTTGGCCCTGTAATTGACACTTCATGGCTGAAGGCCATATTTCTATGTCTTCCAGAATCTATTGCAAATTACATCCATTTTAGAAGGTCTTTTCTAGCTGAAATCCATTCTGAATCTTGATTTTTCCTACCTTAAAATGAGTGAGATATGCATCTTGCTTTTCACCATCTATTATTAGCAAAGAATTCTTCCCTGGACAGCTTTGCAGGAATATTTAGGTATAAATGTTAATGCTATAAATGTCCATCTGATCTGTTAGAGAATGGTGGTAATAACACCAAGATTGTGGGTTTGATCCCTGAATGGGCCGTTCACTTAGGAGCGGGAGTCAATGATCCTTGTATGTCTCTTCCAATTCAGAATATTTTGTGATTCTGTGACCTAAAAATACAGGAAACATATAGGTATGTTTCATAGTGGGTGGTCTAAAAGTAGGTTCCACTTACAGCTGAAATCCATGTCCTTGTTCCTTTTTCATTTAGGCTAATGAGCAGGGGAAAAAAAAGGTTTCATTCATCATCATAATCTTTCTGCAATTAGGAATAGAGGAAGAAGACTTGTTTCTGGACACTTTTGGACACATAGATTGAGGAAAAATCTTTGTCCAAAAACATGTTGAAGTCACAATGCATAGTAAATTCAGATACAGTTCAGCTAAATTATAAGACTCTAGGTGCAAAATGAATACATCAGCATTCATTTGTAATTCATGGCTTTACACATGGAAGTGAATGAATAATCCCTTAACAGAGGAAAACTGAAGGGATAAAGCAGAGGTCTCATGTTTATTTCCTCCCTTTAATGGCAAAACCAAGAAAGGGGTAGAAATGTCACTGACAGTTTCATGTGATGGATTGGTCTATATGCCTGAACATTAGGAACAAGCAACCCTCAATATCTGAAGGAAGACTGCCTAGCGTGTAAACATTAGATAGAATTGAAAGCGGCAGTTTCCACGGGCCCCCTACCAAGAGAACACACGGGGGGTGTATGTGCTTTATTGCTTGACACTCATGCATAAAGACAGCACAGCTTCTGCAATCTAAGTGAATCTCCTTAGGTTTAATGTTCCATTGAAATTTTGCTGAAATGTAAAACATATTTCAAAGGAACAAAACATTTTCTCAAACAGAGACCATTTCACTGTCATGGTAGATTTTTCTCTTTTATGGAAGCTAATTCCTGAAATAGACATATATTGGAAAAGCCAAACTGCCAGGGTCACTGCTGTCATCGCAAAAATGTTCAAAGTAGCATTTTAACATCAAAGAATGCCTGTAATTGAAGCAATCATTAAAAGCATGCCAGCAATGCTGCTATAGCTGTACCCCTGCAGCACCCCAAACCCCTTGCAGAATCAGATTTCACTGATCCTTGGTTTGGTTTTTACTTCTACCTTGGACCATTTAATTTATTATATGCATCCTGAATCAACTGTATTGGCATAACTAAGCAGTGTCAAAGGGTTGCACAGGGGTAAGAATAATTGGCTGAAGGTGGTGACATTCTGAGTATCTTAAACCACATTTGCTGAGAAAGGCAATTTTTCATGAAGCTACAGATGAGGCATAAAAGAACAGAGAATCAGGTTCATATATGTTTGAAGAACAGTAGGAAGGTTTTTACTTCAGTTCTTTTTGTTATATTCTACTTTAAAAAGAACACTGACTAAAATTTCTTTCTTCATTAAAAGGTTTTTTTTTTCCATGCATTAGTTAGCTTTAGTGCATGATTAGTATCAGAAAAACAGTGCAGTTCTGAACACAGAGCACAGAGACTCTGAAAAACAAAAGGTATTTGCAATCTAAAAACACTCACAGCATCTGCCTTATATAAAACTCATGGGGGAAAAGCAATTTGGTTTAAAAATTGAAATAAGAGACTTCAGACAATTTTTTGGAGAAGCATCAAGGGATAAAATACAGATCTATAGAAAGAAAATGCTGGGCAAAATTAAGGGATACACATAAAAATTAATTCCCATTAACAACTGTCAGTGAGACACTTCTAGTCCTATCTTGTGTTTTAAGAGAATAGCATACCTATTTCAGTAACAAGCTCAAAATATCATCTAAATGACCATGCTGTGATAATACTTCCAGTGCTTCTCATTCAGCATGCATGACAAGAGTATCATAAGAAGTCCATAAAAAAGGACAAATGTGAATTTTGTAAGCATTGTATTTTTTTTTTCATGATCCTTCAGCTCTATAGCTAGGTACTCTGTTCATATTTCAGGCCAACTTTCATGTGTATTTGTTGTTCTGAAGAGGTTTTTTTGTCCTCTTTCAGTTTTTATTTACAAACTTCCTTTGTGAGTCTTTTAAAAGAAGTTAAGAGGTATCCTACAGCTGTTAAATATCATCTGTCATCACTGGGCTGCTTCCACCATTCCCACCTATTTAGGAGGCAACCTTGCTTCTTTCTGTGAGCCTCACTCCAGAATAGCTTTGGGTTAAAAAGTCCTATGGGTGCCAGATGTAGAAGCTGTAAGCCAGCTCTCTTGGTTGTTTGTGGAACAAATGCTGAATTTCAGCCTGTTCACATTTAGGTGCTAAGATAAACAGGTTCTCCCTCTGGAGGCTTTCAAAGACAGCTGCTGTTCTCCATTCATTATGTAGGAACCCTTCTTATTTACTATTGGAGAATAAAGTGTAAAACTTAGTCCAACTTTTTCCTTTATACCATTCAAACTGGAACCCAGATAAAATATGTTTTTCTTTTATAAGGAGATGGAAACTTTCCTTTAAAACAAAAATTCTCCATGGAAACTGACTGAGAAGATTTGTACTCTGTTTTGTTTGGGGATTTTGGTTTGGTGTGGGTTTTTTTTCCTTATTTTCTCCTTTTAATTTTATTTCATGTAAATTTACAATGCAGATACTATGAAATATAATGCATATCAATCTATGTTTTCAGTACTAAGCAATACTTTAGTGTATTCTGCTAAAAATTTGGAAGAAACTGTTTTAAATGAACAGCTTATTTGAGTAGTTGCTCTTGCCTTTGTTTGTTTATAAGTCTATATGACCTATTTTTTTCAAATAATTTTTAAATAAGTCAATTATTGAAATTAAGAACATGAACCCACCTTTGCATGTCATTACAGTAAAGATACAAGCAGACAGAATACTTTTGGGCTAATACATAAACCACATCCATTTTGGACAAATTCCTTCTGTTGATGGAAAAAGTGGCTAAAACAGCAACACTGATATAAATAAAGGCTTCTTTCCAGAGATGTTCTAGAAGCAGATCTGTGACCAATTCTTAAGCAGACTACCAAGAATGATAACATGTAAGACTAATTTTTTAGACCATTTTCCCTCCAGCATAGTGGTACGAATACTGACAGGAGATAAATCCCTCTCCTGGAGCATGGGAAAATTGGTCAGCTGAAGAAGATTCCAGCTGCAGACCTCCGTATTAACAAAGATGATACTCCTCCTGGTGATATGTGAATATTATGAGAATTAGTTACAGATCCCTTTCCTGCTATGTTTACAACTGACTGTGCTTCTGCAAGGAACATTGCCAGAGAAATACAAATAGGTCTGCACACTGCTGGGATTAGTTTCAGTAAACTGTTTTGCTTGTGCATCCAACCATGAATCATTTATGACATGAAACTATAAAGTAACCGACAAACTGCTCACAATAAAATGGGGCAGTGAAGACATTTGTTAAGAGTGTTTTTCTTATGATTGGGAGTACCATACTGCATCCCTAAAATTCATTTCTCATGCTTTGAAAAGGGATACTGTAAACCAAAAAAAGTCTCAAAAAACAAAGGTAAAAAGGAATATACTAATGGTTACATTTTAATTGCCTTTGAAAATTGCATTTGAAAAAAAGGAAGTGGAAGTAGGTAACAGAACAGGACTTTGTTATTAAAAGATTATTGCAAAAGGAAGTAAAGTCTGATATCTGCATTTCTATTAATTAATATCTTGCCCCTTGAAAATTCCTATTGTTGTTATTTACTTGCAAAATGTGCTGTTCCCATTTTGATACAAGTTACGGTGGCAGTGTCTTAAAATGGATATGGCCTTGTAATATGTAAAAAAGTTAGAAACTGGTTTTATAGACAACTGAAAAATGATTAAGTAAAGCAGAATTCTACTAAATTATGTATGTTTTGTTTCTCCCATACAGTTTTTATCTAGTTTGATATATTCAGCCTGCAGCTGTAACATGACAATACCATGAAACACACACTTCATTCTTACTGATGTATTGTAATACCCAGGGAAATGCTTGTTGAAGATTTGTTTATTGGTTTTCTTCCATTACAACTAATAAAAAGCCAACCATCAATATGGTTTCTGTAATATTGCCAAAAGTTGTCTCTGAATGGGGTTAATTTAATCTCAAATACTCAGTATTCGTAGTAAGAACACCATCATGCATAGATTTTCCTAAAGTAATTGAGTTCATAAAGAGAATAGGACACAAGAATTGAAATCCCTTATGCCAAATCTTGAATGGACCACTCAACCATAATTTTCATGAACAAAGGTATCACACACTTTCAGCAGTTCAGGTGTTTTATTTTCTGAATTCCCATAGGTTCTCTTCCACTTTCTCTTTGAAAGGATGTTCATGTGACCTGGTCCTCACTGTCACAGCTGTCCAAGCTCTGCCAGTATGTGACAGACAGTTCACATAGTTAGTAAATGAGCTTCAGTTCGAAATGGTACTGTTTATCTTTCCAAAAGCATATTCCATACAAGGTCGGTAGAAAAACTTTGGAGGTTCACAGTTCATTAGGGAAATCAGCTGAAGGGCTTGCTGCAGCTGGAGTTTATTTTAAATCATGCTGGCATCTGTAAAGCAATGACATCAAAAAATTATTGTCAACAATGTTCTGTGTCTGCTGTGATCATCTTCCAGGGAATTTATCTAAATGAGGGGGCCTGCAACTCAGGAGTCTGAATTCAAAGCTACGCTCCCAGGAAAACATGGTGACAGAAAATGTTGGACTGGTGTAGATTTTCAGCTGGTGTAAAATGTATAACATGTAGACTATAGAACCTCAAGCTAGTTTGACATTAGTAGTCAACCAATTCACTGTCTTTCTTTGAACAATGCCATGCAATGCATATCAATATATTAAACATTTAAAGTTGTTTCATGTGGGTACCAGTAGTACAGTTAAGAGCAGTATGAGCAGGATCAAAAGTGACAGAATCCTGGGAGCAGTGGTAAGGTACTCTGGACCACAGAGAGGCCTTCATCAATCCTTCTGGTCAAAGGGAAGGTGTTTGAAAGGGCAAGTTGAACCTGGCGAATCAAGAAGTGGTTGCAAGGCCTGGTGCCACAGCCAGGGGTTTGGCTACTAAGACCATGGCACTCATTGTGAAAACCTTGATCTAGTGGGGGCCAATGGACTCTGTCTGTCAGAGAAGGGGATGAGCATTTTCTTGCTGAGATGGTGAGGAGGGCTTTAAACAAGTCTCTAGGAGAGGGAAACTTCAACCCATCCTACTCCTACTAATGTAATGCCCATGCCAACGAGAGATGCTTAGAGTCTGTAAAGGGATTACAGGTAAACAGGAAAGCATTTGAAGAGCACCACAATCCAATTCCAGCCACTCCAACTCAGCTTCATCTGCAAGCCAACATAAATATCTCTTGGCAAACACACATAACATGGAGAGTAAGCGGTATAAGTTGTACACGCACATCCCTACAGGGCTCTGACCTTATTGACTGTGACTACACACACATGAGAGAATGGTTCCTGTAACTGGAGCTTTGGAATGGAAGGATACAGAACCTTTAGGAAGGACAGGCAAGGAAACTGAGGAGGGAGTGTCATCCTTTATGTAAATAACCATCTGGAATGCATGGAGGTCTGCCTCAGAACAGATGAGGAGCTGACCAAGATGAGAATTAAAGGAAAAGAAGGGACAGGTGACATTAGCAAGAATCTGCTGCAGGCCACTTGACCAATCATATAAGTGGAAAGGTGTTTCTAAGACTTTACTCATTATCTTGCTCTGATTTGTTAGCAAAAAACTCAATATCTCCAGGCTGAGTCTCTTTTGCCTGTGACAATAGTTCATGAGTGGTGTCTGCCAGTCCTTATATCAACCTATGAATCCTTTGTTATCTTTTCTCTCCCTTGTCAACCTGTGGATGGGAGATCTAGAGCAGCATTGGTGAGTGGCTTGACCCTGGCATCCAGCCAGGGTCAAGCCCCTGCATAAAACCAATGCTCTGGTGTTGCCTCTACTGAGGCAGGGCGACCTGGTTTGAGAACGGCACGGCAGCCACCTCAGGCTGCTCGGGCCGATCACTCACAGACACCAATATGGTGGACGGTAAATGTCGTTTATTCCCTGGTTGCACAGCCTTATATAAGCTTTGTCTGCTTACATAATGAACCGGGAGAAAGGGGAGGTCCCTATCTTTCCGTACAGCGCGAGGTCTTCCAATTGCCTGTCCCTATCTTCCTACACTTCCCTATCTTCCCACACTCCGGAAGAATTAAACCTATTCAAGTTTGTCAAGAACATCAAGAAAATATTCTATAAGTAAGCTGGTGATAAAGAGAAGGCTGGGGAAAATGTGAGTCCTCTTTGGAAGGTTCCTGGTTGCCTGGAACATGGAGAAGGCTGAGGTACGCAATGATTTTTTTTTTGTGAACAATCCAGTCACATCCTGGGCTGAATCTAAACCAACATGGCCAGCAGGTCAAGGCAGGTGATTCTGCCCTTCTACTCCACCCTTTTGAGATCCTACCTCCAGGATTGCATCCAGCTCTGGGCAATACGGCAAGGATATGGACATATCAGAGCAAGCCCAGAGTAGGCCACAAAGATGATCAGAGAGCTGAAGCACCTCTCGTATGAAGAGAGGCTGAGAGAGTTAATGTTATTCAGCCTGGGTAAGAGAAGACTCCAGGGAAACCTTACAGCCTCCTACCTAAAGGGGCTTCCAAGAAAGCTGAAGATGGACTTCTTACAAGGACATGTAGTGACAGGACAAGGGGTAATGGCTTTAAAGTGAAAGAAGAAAGATTTAAATTAAATATTTAGGAAGAAGTCCTCACTATGAGGGTGGTGAGACAGTGAAGAAGGTTGCTCAGATATATCATGGCTGCCCCATTCCTGGAAATGTTCAAGGTCAGACTGGATGGAGCTTTGAGGAACCTGGCCTGGTGGAAGGCGTCCCTACCCATGGCAGAGGAGTTAGAACTAGATGATCTTCAAGGTCCCTTCAAAACCAAGCTATTTCATGATTTTTTGATGCATTTATGCCATGATTCATATCCAAGTGCACTCTATTACTTTTGTTCTCTGCTTACGCTATCATCTGCAAGTTTCATTTTTTATTCTGCTAGCACAGAAATCCACCATCTGCTGCAAAGAACATTTATTGTTCACCTTTTAACTGTCTTAAGTGCCACATTAAGGTCATTTCTGGCTCAAAATCCTTGGGTGAAAGAACTACTTGTTGCTGTTATTGTTTGCTGTGGCACGTGATTCCCTCAGTCAGAACAACTGCTCTCTGTAAAGATATTAACTGATTAACTTGCATAATTCAATGACAACTTGACTGCCCTGCTCTCTCAAGTTTCTCTACCCTTGCTTAGATCTTGTTTGCCATGTTGATCTGAAACTGCATGTCATGGCAAGAAGCAAAGCAACATTCCTGTGGAGAAGTAAAGGCACTTTCTTTGACCTTTATTGCAGGTTACTCAAGACATATTACTGGTTTCCCTGTAGGTCTTTGTTTCCTATTGATAGTCATTTCTAGGTAAAATTTCCTCGACACCTGACTCAAAAACATTTCCCTCTTCCCTGGGTGTGTGCCCAGCTCCAAGTCAGAATATAACATGCAGGTGCACCAAGTCTTCTTGCCTGCAGCTGTATGCCCTAATCTCCAGCAAGAGGGAACTTTAACATGTCAGAAATATGTATCATTCTCCAAACAGGTGCCAGTCTGGATGTTTAGGGAGACCAGAGTCCCAGTGTGCACTAGGCTGCTTGTCAAAGCAGACATCTGTGCAGAGCCTTGGTACCTGTCCACAAGCTGACTGCTGCTTTGTGACAGGGTTCAAACTGTGAAGTCAGAGTCTCAGTGATATGAAGATTCTGTGGGAAAGAAGAGTACAGCCCCCACAGAGGTTTTACTCCTGGCTAAACAAAATCAGTCTTTTCTATCTGAATTTATTGACCTGTGCATTGAGTGAGCTAGCCAACCTCCATCAACACAATTAGTGAAATATTTAATATTTTGGATCACAGACCTGCACTGCAACTGGTGGAAAAGATACGGAGCAGTCATGTTTGCAAAGCAGAACTCCAGTGTCTGCCAGCATTCAGTCTTTCTGCATGTGTCAGGGATGGATGATAGTCTTAATTGATCACTTTGTGAGCTGGTGATTAGAACATTGTGCTTAGCTGCGAACACCACATGTTCGCTAATACAGGAGAGTAACCAGCAGAAGAGTTATATCTCTATAATGTCTCAGTCTCTTGGGTAAGTACATGGGTCTTTGCCTTGATATATGCAGAAAACTGTTTTACTCCTACACCTAAGCCAGTGGATACTGCTCTGACTGCTCAGTATCCACTGAAGTTAGTCAGCCTTTACAAACTTCTAAGCAGCTGTCGTCCAGGAAACTTTCATCTAGCCTATATGTCATCTGAAATAGGATTCTACATGGGTCTAGAGCTTACTATACACATCCCAGCCGTCCCTCCAGCTTTCATGATAAATAATTATCTTTTGGTACTGTCTGGCTGTTAGACAATATAAAGCAATGCTATAGATCACCATATCTGTTCAGTACATTTTTCTGTCTACTGTCCTTTAATTTTCTTCTAATTTCTTTACCATGCTTAACCCCTTATATGCCTTCCTCTCCTGCCCCTTTTTAGGCAGCTTGTTGGTGTCTTTATGCAGGCTTTTCAAAATGGGTGTTCTCAATGAGAAAAGAGAAGTCCAGTAATCTCCTGAACTGACTCTACAAAGAAAAATATCTGTCTTCCTTTTCCATATACTCCATGCTGTTTCTTGACTAAAATGAAAGCTTAACCTGTCAAGCTTACTTTAATCCTTAAAAAAATGCAGCTGCAGCAATGATCTTTGTAGAAGTAAACAGAGATAAGCCTACTCTGAGGAAGTGAGGGGATTAGTTGAGTATCTCTGAATGGCTAAACCACTTACAGTCATTCTTTGCAGTGTATCCATCATGTGTTTATTATCCCTACTATGTGCCAAGAAAAACAGTGTCAAAATAAATATGGGCAAACCTTATTCCTTAATCAGCCTTCTTTTTCAGTGCATACATGTGACTGGCTGTATAGCAGAGCTCCTGCAGAACTGCATGACATCCAGGGTGTTTGCTTACCCAGAGTGGAAGAATTTCACACAGTTACTGAAAATCATAAATACCAGGCTCAGATACAGATTGTTACAGTTTGCTCCACTTCATGAGAATAACCTCCATGAATTATTTTGACCAACATCATTTTAACCTAGCACAGTTAAATCATTTGTGCTTTGAAAGTCTAGAAAATAATTCATTCATCTCTCAGCAGGTATTCAGAAAAGAGATTTTCTTGGCATGCTAAGCAGTATACTATCATCAGACCTATGACTGTCCTCTCACTGAAAAGGAGAAACGAGCAGATATTGATGACTAGACTGTGAAATCTTGTTTCAGGTTATTAAAGCTCATTTTAATGTATAGATAAACAACCAGATGATAACCTTCACTCAGAGAAACATGTTATTGATCAGATTATTTATTTTCAATACTTTCTTCAATGTCTTTCAATACTTTCTTTCAATTATTTTCTTCAATGGATAAAACCTGACAGTCTTCTTGTAAATTGTGTTTGAAATGAAGATTAACAGTTTTAGTAACATGGGTTTTCCCTATTCCTTTAAGACAAATTGACATTCTGGCATTAAAACATATTGAGACAGAAGGTAGACAGGTATAACTGTTGCAGTAAATTAAATTCTTATAAAGAAAATTGCATCAGAGCCAAACTGATAGTTCAACATCCTGTATTTTAAACACATTAGACAGGATTTTGGAGAAATCATGGACCCAGAAAAGATACCTGTCTTTTAGTAGGCCCAGTGCAAACCAGTTTGGTAAAACCCTCCTAGCAATTGGTGAAATAAAGTTTTGGATGGCCTTATTGTGGATATTGTAGAGAAAAACAGACATCAAACTGAGTTTTTTTAATGAGTACGATTATATTATTTGGTTGACTGCAATATCAGAAGCTAACATTTGTCAGTCCAGAAGGTCATTCTCAGTGTTCCTTCTCAATTATTAGGAATAAGATTTTACTCCTCTCCAAAAGAGCAGAAATATGGTTTGTTCAGGACTTGTTTTCTTTTCTATTTTTTTTTCCTATATATGGTAGAATTCTTTTCAGCCCAGGGCTATCTGGGGATCACACATGTAGATTTTGACCAATTAAGAAAACTTCATGAAAATTATGTTTATTTTGGAAAAAAAAAATAAAGGTGAGTTTAGGTTAGACCCCTGGGGAATTTTAGAGCTGAAAGTAAATATTTACTTAAAAATTTGATATTCAAGAAGCAGAAGTAATGTATATAACAAGAAAAAGTACTTCGTTCACCAGGACTGAAGACTGGGGCAAAGTTTCCTTAGATTTCATGACTTGCAGAGCTGGTCTAAGGTATGTTTTCAGACAAATACACCTCTTATTTCCCAGAGGAAAATGTGTCATGTACAGCTGAATACATTCAGAAAGCAAGGAACTACTCTGCTGAGCAGGTACAGTACTGGGAGCAGTCAGGGAGTGAAAGGAAAAGCTTTGGGCACTGTAGATTTTCATACCAAGTAAATCTTTGTGGTCACAGAGTAGAAGTTTGAAAATATTATTTTTTCATTTGACTATCACATAGTGGAGATTAGATAGTGAAGATTAGGTGGGATCTAAAAGCCTCGATCATCCTGTGAGTTTTAGTCCATAGCATAAGGACATGTAAAGCATTATTATAAACTTATGCATTGTCACATATTTATTTTCTTATAAGGCAGTTTGTACTGCAAGAGGCTAAAAGACTTTTATGTGAGAAGCTGTCATAAAGGGTTGACATAGTTATAACCAACCCATAAGCAGTTTATTTTTCTGCTCATCCCTTTTTCTTTGTGACATATTTACCCATGGAACAGATAAACCAACCTGCTACACTATGAAGAATATTTGAAATAGTAATTAGATACAGCACACACATGGAGAGAAAAAGAAAGAAAACAAGAAAATATTATCCTAAAGTGATATGTGTTTGAAAATAGTTAATGGGACTATTCAAAGAACCTGAAGCATTTGAAGTGACAGCTTTACTTTTAATCACAAGGACATTCTGGTGTTGTTTCTACAAACCTCTGCTTTGATATTTTCCTATCTCACATCTTTATAGTCTTCTTATCTTCCTACCATTGTCTGTCTCTAGACTGTGAGCCCTGCAGAGCAGAGCATCTCACTGTGTTTGTTTAGTAATGAGGATACCAATCTCAGATGAAGCTTGTAGTCACTGCTGGAAGACAGCTATAATGATTTCACATTCACTTCAGAAACAAATGTAATAGAAGCAGTTCAACATTTTTACTTCTTTGCAGAAGTCAATATACCACTGTGGGACCTTTCCTTCCTTTCCTTCCACACTCTGTTCCCATACTCCCCCAGTGCAATGTAACTTTTCTCCTCTGTTGTGTCAGTGGAGGTTGTTTGCTGGCATTAACTTCATCTATGTGAATAATTTCTTTAACACCAGTTAAAATTCACAGCCATGTCTGAGAAAAGAATTTTTGTTCAGTGGCCAGTTGATTACTTCTACAAGACATATGTTTAAAGCTTCCCAGAACTACAAAACTGCCCTTCCTGGGCATATTAATCCCAATTTTAAAATAAACTCATCTTTATAATGATAACATGTGAGCTTTAACACAACAGAAAACAACACTGCTCCACTGCTGATAATTTGAGATGCAGAGCAAGGACAAATGGTGGATTTATGTCTCTCAAATGGTAAACAAGAAGGCTGGGATATGGTTTCCCATGTCAAAAATATTTTCTTTAATATTATAACTTGGATATACGTAAGTGGACTATCCAGTTTACCCTTTCACATTGTATCAGTTATTAAATTGATAATAAATTACTGGATCAGGAGTCAGATGTGTATTTAGTACCGGGTTTGCTTCAGACTCTGACACTGAGGATCACTCCAAGACTCTATGGTTTAAGTTCCCTAACCCAGGAACAAGGACTGTGAGACTGTATTTTTCTGTTTTTATTTGGAATATAAAGAGTATAACTAGGGAGTATAGGAACAGAGTAATACTTCATAAGAGTATTTCGCTGAATAAATTCAAATACTACTACAATACCAAGGGTAACACAACAGTCTGGTTAAAACCAGAATTTGGGGGCTCATGCAATATAATAACATTGTAAGGTCAAGTGGTAGGATGATTTATTAGCAACCTACTATAACTGGCAAAACTGTTAATGGGACTTGAAAGTATTTAATATTAGGTTGTGAATCAAGCTTTGATTACCTCAGGACTGATATCTATTCTGAGATCCTAAGAAATTACGTCCTTTTTACCACTGTATGCTTGCCTACTTTGTTTTCTGAATAACTCTGGAAAAGCATTTGCATAAAAGACTGACAGAAAGTAGGTGTACAGTCAGGGTGATGGGTTGGCAGTTCTAGAAAAATTGGAGGTTTGGTGGCTCCTGGTTTTTTAATATGAAAAGCATCATCATTGCCCCAGTAAAATCAAACTGAGAATGTCTCTGTGTAAGGAGAAGCAGCTGACACGGGTTGCAAATTTTGGAAAACCAAATTCTCCTCCTGAAGTATAGAATGGATATTCATGGGAGGAAGGAATAATGAGCTGAAAGCCTTCAGACTGAAATAGGCTTAAAATAACTGCTCTTTGATTGCCTAAGAAATTTCCCAAGCCACTGGGATAATGTAGAAAGGAAAGCAGTTTTCTCACCAGTTGCTTTCAGAGCCCTCCACCAAACATGCCTGTCAGCTGTGGCCTGAGCCTTCTGCCTGTTCAGGCCCTGCTGAAATGCCTGATGCTCCTCACAGGCTGCTCTCACCAGTGCTGGGCTCGCTTGGTGCATGGCAGCACTCTTTGCTCTGCAGGAATGTTTAGGCAATGTACAAACCCAAGGAATAGAACCAAGGCTGCTGAAGCCTGGAGAGGTGAGACCTGGAAGAGATCAAGTAATATGACTTCCACCCATGGTCCTTAACGTCTAGGGTAAGTAATGAACCTTGTAATTTAAGTCAACTTAATTAAAATAATACCAGGATAGAGAACAATAAGGAGCAATCATTGAACCTGGACTACGAACCAACACAGAGCAAGTGCAGAATGTGCACACAAGGGGCAGTCTAAAGGTCTTTTAATCAAAGCAGATTGATGGTAAATGAAATAATTAAAGAAGAAAAAAAAGCTAAATACAGAACTTTAAATGAAAAACGCAGAAGAAAGAAACAACTCTCTGCTTCTTCTGAAGCAGTAAGGAATAAAAAAAAAGATAAGTAAATATAACTCTTTAAGCAAAACAAAAGACAAATGGATCAGAGAAACCTACCAAAATATATTCCTAATACATTTTCACTTTCTGGAAGATAGGACTGATACTTACTTGAATTTTTTTCTTAGTTTAAGTCATGTGCAATAATGGTGCAGAAGGATATAATTTTCTTTTCTTAAACTTAAAAGCAAATGGAGGGACTAAGCATGACACTGAAAAGCACATTTTTAATTATGTCAGTGCACTGAGGTCCTTGAAACAAGCTGAGTAAGAACTTCACATATTTTTTCCTTGATTTAGATGTGTGACTAAAGAGGTTACTGGCCCTCACAGCTGCTGGTTGCTGGTCACTTCCCTGTGCAGACCTTGTTACCCTCTCCAGTCTGCTAGCTCAGTAACTAAAAGGAAATTAAAACTGCTCAGCAAATTTAAATGCTAAGTTCTCAACTCTATTGGCTTCCTTTTAATATTTTTTTTTCTCCCTTCACTTTTTTAATTGAAACAGATTAGAACATGACCAATCATGCAGATTGGAGCTGGAGTAACCTCCAATAAGAAGCAGGAGCAAGTAGAGGTTGCTTTTCAAGATGATATCACTAAATTCAGAAGACAATTTGTAAACAAGCTGTTCCTTGTCTGAGTGGCAAACACCAATTTTAAGGATAGATTTTCATAGTCCATGTTCCCATGGAAGTAATAGTTTTGCAACAGCAAGTGATAGGAGGAAGATTTGGAAATAGTCTTCACGAGATCAAGATCTTGGATGTAGCCTGTAGACACTGCAAGGAACAAGCAGAGCAGGTGTGTGTATCAAAGATTTGACTGTGAATCAGTGTTAGCTGTGAGTTTCTTCAGAGTCACAACTAGGATCAGTACAGGCATAGATAGCATATGTAGTGGTAGGAAAATTGATTCAGCATCCAATAAACACATGTAGAAAAGAAGGCTCTGAGGGGACCTTCTAGCACCTTCCAGAACTTAAAGACTGCCTACAAGAAAGATAAGAGAGGGAATTTTGAGAAGGGCATGTAGTAATTGCATAAGAGCTAGTGGCTTTAAACTGAAAGAGATTAGATTTAGATTAAATAAAAAAAATCTTCACTATGAGACTGTGAGGCACCAGCGCAGGCTGACTGGAGAATCTGTGGATGCCCCATCCTTGGAAGTGTGCATGGCCTGTTCGGATAAGGCTTTGAGCAACCAGTCATAAAAGATGCCAGTCTCAGACCAAATCACTGATCCTGAGAAGCATTCTGGTCTGCCAGAGACTACTTTTCCTGTATGTCTGCAAAGTATGAGACAACTTAAAATTTGCTTTAGAAGGAATTCAGAAAAAAACATTTTAATGCTGCTACATGGCAACCTTGGCATTAAAAAAAAAACTTTGAACATGACCTGTTTACATATTCTGGCAGTCTTATTCATACAGAAGAACAGTGCCCCCTTCTAACACTGAGAAGTGACTTGTATCAGTAGTGCTAATAATATCACTGGAAGCTGCGTGATAAGAAATATCTGTCTGATATTAGTCGAACTCCACAATCTGAATTTCTGAGGTAGCTGCAGTTTATAGAGATGGTTAGTATGGGAGCAGGGTGAATCTTCTGAAAAATTAAAGAACCAGAATCTGTACATTATGCCTACATTTGTTCTTGGATTTTTTAATTTCTTTTTAAAAAGCAAAGAAATAATTTCGGTTCAAGTCAATACAAGTACTAATAGAACAAAATATTTCAGTTAGACACATCTCAGTCCATAGCTATGATATTTTATGGAAAATCTCTTCCTAGGATTTTTTCTCTCCTGAGAGCTGAGGGCCTTAGGAAAGAAGTGTAAACAATAGCTATCTGCTGCTGTGGAATGTAACAGGCGCATCTTCCATTGGTCTATGTAGATTGTTTTCAATTGATAACTAATCACGGCCACCTGTGCCAAGGCTGTGAACAGACACAGGATTTTCTTATGCATTTTATTCTATTCTTGTTCTTTGTAGCCTTCTCATCTTTCTTCTCTCTCTGTTCTTTTAGTATAGTATTAATGTAGTATTTTAATATAATAAGTAACATAATAAATCAGCCTTCTGAGCAAAATGGAGTCAAGCCTCGTGTCCCCACACTTGGAGCATACACCGCAACATCAGTCAGCGTTGTATTTAAGAAAATATAGCAGTAATCACAGAGTAAGCTGCAGATGCACTGATAGATTAATGGACAGGCAGAGACATGAACTAACACTGAGTGGAAGAAGGTGCCCTTGCATTAGCATAACTGTGCAAATTCATGATCCTGCTTCTCTGTATTGAGAATTGCTTGGGTTTAACATATTTGACCGTTAATAGCAATCTTCTGTGTATCCAGCCATCTTGTATAAATACAAACCACGAAATCATGGAATGGTTTGGGTTGGCAGGGACCTTAAAGATCACCTAGTTCCAGCCCTCCTACTGTGGGCAGGGACACCTTTCACTAGACCACATCACTCAAAGCACCATCGATTCTGACTGAAGACTTCCAGGGATGGAGCATCCACTGCTTTTTTAGAAAACTCATGCCAGTGTCTCAACACCCTAATTCTCTCTAATGACTAATTTAAACCTTCCTTCTTTCAGTTTAAAACCATTATCCCTTATCCTGTCACTATATGGCCTTGTCAAAAGTGCCTCTTCTGCTCTGTTGTAACCCTCTTTAAGTACTTGAAGGCTGCTCTAAAGTCTTCTTGGCACCTTCTCTTCTCCAGATTGAACAGCCCCAACTCTCTCAACCTGTCTTCATAGGAGAGATCAGAGCTTCAGCCCTCTGATCATCTTTGAGTCCTCCTCTGGACTTGCTCGAGCAGTCCAGATCTCCCTCTCATGCTGTGGTTTCGGAGCTGAAGGTACTATTCCATGTGGGGCTTCATGAGAGTAAAGGGTGATTCCAAAGCATGAGTATGACATGTTTGTACTCTATTAGAGGAGAATTACAATTACACAATCAGTAAAGAAAGTTCTAACTCAGGCAAATATATCAATATTTACAGTTTAATCATTAGATCATGTTCGTGCCTGGCACAGTCCAGCTCTGTCCATAGAAGACAACTCCAAGGCATTACAGTAATACAGATATAGAAAATTAGCCATGGATGAGAAAGTATTAATGCAAAGGGGTGGATGAATTTCCTGCTGATGTCAAATGCCGTCATGCTGACTTTAATGGGACCAAATGGAAAGACAGAGTGTGATTACAATATGATAGGATTTATAAATTCATTAGAAAGTACAAATACTCTTCCTTGTTTACATTTACATTTCCATTTTAATTGTACCTTAATATGTCTTCCTTGGGAAACAAATAGACGTGACAAATTATGCCAGATAATTCGTTGTAATAGATGCAAAGAACTAGAAGCCTGCTGTGAGCCATCAAACACATTTGGAGGTCAAAGCCATACTGTTTAGTTCTTAGTTCTGGGAAAGAAATAATTCTGGTAATGTTACCTGGATACCAAACTGCACACAGACACTTGGCTTTGCTGTTAATGTGTGAAAAACACTTCTTCAGCAACCACCTGCTCACAAGCAATTGCAGTGGACTCTCTCACTTTTATTATGCAGGGAAAGTGCTTCTCCTTCTGTTATAGCTGTTGGTAAAGTAAAGCCATATACATTACTTCCAGCCTTAATTCCTTAAACATTATTTTACAAATGTCTCTTTCTCATCTCTCTTTTTTATTTTTTTAAATTTAATTTTTTATTTTTCTATGTCCAATGGAGCCTGCACTTTTGTCTTATCCTTTCCATTTCTGAGATCCCAGCAGTGGCTATTATACCTTTATGGACATAACAGGTTTCTGTG
Source organism: Passer domesticus (assembly GCF_036417665.1). Lineage (NCBI taxonomy): Eukaryota > Metazoa > Chordata > Aves > Passeriformes > Passeridae > Passer > Passer domesticus. The sequence goes on from NC_087475.1 coordinate 78,732,145, forward strand.
TATTAATGTTGTGCATTAAAAGTTAAACCCATTAGTGCTTATACAGAGAGATATATGATGGCCTCTAGTGGTTCCCTGTATGTGTGCAGACCCAATCTTCAATGCCCCTCTTATTTTATGACTATGCATGCAGGAGGAAAACAAATATTGATGTCCAGCTGCTGCCTTTTATGAACAAAAACCTTTTGGCAACAGTAAAGAGAGCTGCACAATATGTCCAGAGAGAGAAGGTGATCTCCTCCATCAAAATATAAACTGGAATGTTTCTAACATTGCTCATAGTCAATATAATGCAATCACAAATCACCTGAAATGTCCCTTGTCCTTTGGATTGAGCACCAGAGATGAGATCATTCATTCTGAATGGAGGCATCCTTCCTGTGTTTGACAGCCAAAATCACAGCGACCTTGCATGCAGAATGGGTTCCCAACTCTGTTTCCAGATGAAGAGCTGCAGGATGACTGACTGTTAGCCAACAAATGTGTCAGTCTCATCTTTCTTCTGAGTCACTTCCAGGTCTGCACACCAGTCTGTGCCTGCAAATGCAGATGCATGGAAGAATCTTGCTCTCCTAGCCAAGACAGGATATTAGATGCCCACACAGAGTACATCAGTTGTTCTCACTGCAGTCCCTCAAATGTGCCTGCTTCTCAGCTCTGATTGCCATGCTGACAAATCTGCATCCCTCAGGACCCAACTTTGGCTGGCCCAAGTCAGAATCTCCCTGATCCAAGTGGCCAAGGAATGAAAAATATATGGATAGCAGCATACTCCTCTGGACATTGCTGCAAATATTCAGGCAATTCAGGACCCTTCGGAGCTATTTCACAGAGGTCAGTGCACTCTGGAGGAGCAGGTTTGCCAACACAAGAGAAGAAACAGCATGTTCCAACTCATCTGAACTCTGTTACACTCTGAAGGATGTGTTCTATAGGCCAGGAAATGTTTTGATTTTAAAATGCAGCTATACCATGTATACAGCTTTCCTCTGAAAAAAAAAAAAATTATGGTATGGTGAGTATGTATTATTTATTTATTTATCTGAATAAAATATATTTATGCCAGGTTAATCCTCTGAATAACGTTACACTACTTTACCCATGTGATTCTTCAAAGGCCCTTTGATCTACTAATGTTGGCATTTCTTTAGGTGATAGCTCCCATATTTTAGGGATTTTGATTACTTTAGTTCAAAAGAAATCTTCATTCCAAATAGTTTGGCATCCTCTATTGTTAGAAATTACCCACAAGAGGAATAAAGAACTACAGCAACAAGAAAAAAATACATTAAAGTTATAAATCTCAAAGCATTTCAGTTCCTTATTCTCACTTTTTATTCTTCTTTAAGTTTTCACTTTTTACTCTTTTTACAACTTCAAACTTTGGTTTTGAGACTTGTTAGATAGAAAGGCATAAGGAAAACAAAGATTTAAATCATTCTATAGATACATCAGCCAATGACAATCTTAAATTTCTCCTTTAAAATAGTTGTGATATGCTTATGTATAGTCTTCAAATGTCTGTTATTTACACAGATGTCCAGGTTAAATGCTTAAATATGTATCCAAACATCCAAGCATAGGTTGTTTAAGGACTGAAAGATTGGAAGACAAATTCATAGTGCCGTAATTTCTTTCTCAGAAAGAAAATTATTCTAACAAAAAGTCATTGAGGACTTAAAAAGTCATGAAAATAATGATAGGTCTTGAATCTTGACATTAAAATCCTATCAATATAATTAATAAGCAACAGGTAGACTGTTTGACTTTTGGCTTCCCAGGAATTTAGAGGGCAAAATATAAGATAATATGGCTGAGGGAAGTCAGACATTAAAAGATGACAGGTGAAAGGCTGACAGCCCTCAGAAATTATCTAAACCCCTTCTTTCTACTTTATAAGGCATTCTAAAGTAATTTGAATAACACTGAAAAATTGTCAAGAAAATCCATTTCCAGCTGACCTCTGTTGAGTTTGGTCTCAACCTTCCCTAGTTATTTCCCAACAAGGTTTTCTGGTTGTAATTTTTTATGTGTGGTCATTGATTCTCATCTGCCATACAAGGTCTGTGCCTATGTCTCTTTGTTCATTTGCATTTTTTGAAGGCACAAATACATTTGAAAAATAATTCAATTAAAAACAAAACAAAAGATCCATACAAAAAAGCATACTATGAAAATAACTTATTTCAGTAAAGAATATCAGCATATAGATAATTTACATGTAGCACCTATTTAGCTACCCACAGCACTGAACAATAAATATTTTATTCCATATACCAGTCGGTGATGATGTTGAAACACTTTCACTTTTGTCTCCAGACTCATCTCATTCGGTGTGGTACAGTGTATTACTTGTTTTGCTGACAACAAACTCTCAAGCATCCGACATTAGATCACTTTCAATTAAGTGTGTTAGAACCAAAGACTAAAGCTCCAGGGAAGAGGTATTTCAACTTAATGCCAGTTAAGTATAGGCTGTCCCTGTACTGCAAAACACAGGTGATTTGAAATGAGTCCTTTAGACTGTCTAGATAACACAGATCAAAACTGTTGTATGGATATATTTACATTTGACTCTCCCTTTTGGATTTCCTTATTGTGACACATGGTTTTACTTATTGTTTTACAAGGTCCAGTTTTAAATGCAAAACTCCGAAGCTATCAGCTTCAAGCTTATAAAACAATGTATTAGTAAAATATTTTCAAAACTATATCTAGCTGAAATAGCGTTTTTATTGCTATAAGCATAGAAAAGATATCTATAAAGACTGGAAATAGCTAAATAGCTGTATGTGGGGGAAGAATCACTTAAGCAACACTACAAATCATACCTATATTCTTAATATACTGAATGCTTTCTTATAGCATATTACTGTGCAGACTGTTTGAGGACATTGTGTGCTTTTTTTCCCTTTCTTGGTCACTGTGTGCTGAACTGAAGAGTTTTGGAGAACTGGACAAGACACGAAGGTGATGATACAGAGCCTAAAAAATTGGCCTGATTCATAGGGTTGTTGAGAGCCTATTGAAGTAATTGGGTCCACAGCCACTTAGCACTGCTGAAAATAAACCATTTTCTTTCATACTCACTAGTGTGAAATGAAGCATGACCCAAAACACCTGCCATCTACAGCTGGTTGGAAAGTTCAAGAAGCTTAAAAACAAATGGGAAATAAGATTTTTGCTTTCCCTTCTATTTTCCTGTAATTTTTATGTAGTTGCTTCCCTTTGCTTATGAACAGAAACCCTAATTTCAGTTCCTTTCCCAAGAGAATTTCTCTCACCCAGCACAAACCAAGCTGCTAGCTTGCTTTAAAAATTATGTAGGTTCAAAAATATCAAGCCTGGGATGTTATTGAAAGAGGAAGGTAAATATCTGTCTTATTATCAGGAAGCTGATACATGGCTCCTCCACTTTCAGCTATTCTTAGGGTACCAGGAGAGTCTTTTTTCTTTCCATGCCGTACCTTTGCTACAGTTAACAAATGCTACACTGAAAATCTTGTCCCTAATGAGGTCAGGAGTAAAACTGTTATTGATTCTTAGAGCCAAGTATTCAGTGTCTTTATGTATTTTCCCTCCATTTAGTGATAGATGTGTTTGTGTTTAAAATGGATAATTAAATAGTCATTGCAGTATAACCTAGTAGTGCTCTTTGGATAACTTTCAAACTTTATATTTAAAGAGCCATACTCTGAAACTAAATTAAATCTGTACTTAATTACTGTTCTGTAGACATATTAAGTTTTTGTATTTTTCAAAGAAAATTGGTCACTATTTTTTCCTTGAGGTAGAAGGCCCAGTGACATTCTGAGTAAAATGGATGCCAACTGAGCCAATATTAATACAATTTGAATAGAATGCATCAATAATTTAAATCCTTTGTGACAAACTACAGGAAAAATCGTGTTGTCATCTTGCCACAGATAATTTTAAAGGCAGAACTGCAGGACAGATTGTGAATTTTTAAAAAATTATTAAAATGGGAAGAAGTTTGCCTAACAAAGTAAAAACATTTCATTGAAGATTAAAGAGCAGTTCAGTTTTTGTGAAGAAACTACAAATTCATAAGTACGACAGTGTTCTGGGCATGCTCAGTTGGACATTGTCATGGTAGTGATGAAATAATTTATTTCGTGATTCCACCCACTGTCTTCCAATGTTCTCAGAAGACCTTTTTGTTATCATATTGTTTTAGAATGTTTAACCTACTCAGATGAGATGAAGTAGAAAGAAGGTGACTATTAGAAGAGCTGTAACAGATATTATGTGAGTTAGGGCAGTTGTCACAGTCCATAATTTGTAGGATCCCTTATTTTGTGGAAAGTTTACATGGGAATCAGTTCTAGATAGGAGTACTTTCATATAGATGTATGTAGATATGTACACCAAATGTCTTAGCTCTTCTACAGTTAATATGATCAATCACTTTCAAGAAGATATGGTTGCCCAGCTGTGTCGAGTAGATGGAGATGCTCTAGGGTACTGCCATGGTTTAATCTCAGCCTACAGCTAAACCCCACACAACCCATGGTGTGATGGTGAGAATACGGTGGGATGGGGGAGAGAATCGGAAGGGGAAATGGGAGAAAACTCATAGATCAAGATAAAAAACAGTTTAAGAACTGAAGCAAATGTTGCTCATCCAAGTAAATCAAACAAGGAGTTCATTCATCATTTCCCAGGGGAAGAGAGTTGTTCAGTCATGCCCAGGAGAGCAGGGTTTCATCACATTTAATGGTAAATTGGGAAGACAAATGCCATCACTCTGAATGTCCCCCACCTCCTTCTTCCTCCAGATTTCTATGCTGACCATGATCTCACTGAGTGGTCAAGTGCCTGCCCTTCCAATTCCCCTCATGAGGATGTTGAAAATAGCAATGAGGTCTCCCCTCAGTAAATGATCAGAAAACATATTGAACAGTTATGCAAAATTCCCTCTTTTATTAACACTTGATTCTATAAGATGGACAAAGTATTTCATTATAAACCTTTTATAGGTGCTTCTTTTTTTCTTGTGAAGTGACAATTTTTTCTTGAATTTACGTCCCTTACAGCAGCCCTTAATTATATGGTGAAAGGGAACATTAAAGCTAATATAATATAAATTTCATCAGCTTTCTTTTTTATTATTTTTTTCTTCATAGTACAATTCATTTTGAGAAATATTGTCAAAATTAAAAATTGTAGAAACTACATTTAAACTTTCCATCTGGAATTACATTTGTGTACGTGGGTTTATGGCTTAACCATGAGCTGTGCCAGACCTTATAACTCAGATAAAACTGTGATATGCAAAGGAAAACCTCCTGCGTACCAAAATCAGCTGCTTGTTCAGAACATCTCCTTGCTACAGATGAACTGAGAGAAATGGACATTTCTGAGATGGACCCTACCCATTAGAGAAGGTTCACTTATCTTATAATTTATAACAAAAAGAAGCCTAGAAAACTATTTTGGAATTGTTGCTGAAGTTTATAGACTTATATTCTGCATGGCAGCAGTTAGGTAAAGTGACTGTTAATGAGAATTGCAGACATGCAATTTTGAAGTTCTTAATAAAGATGAGGATGGAGAAGTCAGAGATTTTCAGTGGCTTTTCTCAAAGCACTGAAATCTTTTATGTCAGCTTGTGACTGAATCCCTACATTAGAAAAATCAGGTTCTCTGTTTTGAACATTCTGACCTAATTTATGTTATTAAAGGCTAAATTGCAACAGAGAAATGGTAACAAATTATTATATATAAATACAATTTTTTTAAAAAGAAATATGCAATGATAAAAAAATTCAGACATATTTACATTTGGTAAAATATCTGAAATGCCTGACTACTTCCTAGGATTTGAGCAATCAAAATTATTTTAACTTCATTTTGTCATTTTATCTTTCTTCTTAATTTTTAGTGGAAGATAATAAATAGGGAAAGGCTAAGACTTGACAAAACATTGCATAGGAATTCTGTGTTCTGAGAAGAATGATAATGTATGTATGTAATTTCAGAAGTTCTTTAAGAGACAGTCAGAAATTCCATCTTCTAATACTCATTTTGGTAATCTCGTAGAGTTCCGAGAGTTTGTTATGGGTAGTTCTTCTCTTGCTGTGAGACACTGGAATATTAATGGCTAATGACTCAAAACAATCAGCCATTTGCAGAAGTAGTAAGAAGCAGATCCTGCAAGGTAAGATAATGCTTTTTATCAGGCCAAAATCCTTCCTTACACAATGGATTCAGATGTGAAAACTCTCCTTGGGGGAGATATTGGGATGTTCAGTTCACACATTCACATGTAGGCCTGAAGATATTCACCCCTTGCCATGGGGCATAACCTGCTCAACTGCTCTGACACGAGAGGCAGTTGTGTCCTAGAAGGTGCAACAGACAGTGCAGAACTCCCCATTCCTGGAGAGGAACCTGGACTTTCCCACCTAGGCTGAGCATGTATTAACCCACAGAATTTGGTATTTCATTGCCTATCATAACACCATCCCTAATGGATCAATACTGTGGCAACCACTCAACAAATGTACATCAAAATTGCAATATTCAAGTCTTATGAAAAATTACAATGGGTAAAAAACTGTATTTAAATATTCTGAAATAGATTCATTTAAATTGAAATATTATTATTTTAAATAATTAATTAATGTTTATGCAAATTGGATTGTAAGTCTTAGGGCAAGGGTACTGTCTCCTATCAGGAAAGTATGATCAAAGATTCATAGAATCATGGAATCATAGAATGAGTAAGGTTGGAAAGGACCATAGCAAGTTATTTGGTCCAATCTTTCTGCTCAAGCAAGGTCCTCCTTCAACACAGCTTTGCATTCAGATGGTTCTTGAATATCTCTAGAGGGAGATTTCACAGCCTCTCTGGGGGACCTGTTTCAGTGTGTGGTCCCCCGCACAATAAAAAAAGTTCTTCCTTATAGTCAGGATCTTCATGAAAATACAGTTTCCTCTCTGTTATGTATCCCTTAGATACTGCTCCGCAAGGTCCACATGATTATAATATCTTTTTGTCTAAAATAAAAATCATTTATGGAGAAGCTTAGGATATATCAGGGAATTTATATGGCTGACAGCTCACTAGCAACTTGGCATTAGTTGTAATGTACAGAAGCATTTAAAGCAGCAAAGCAAGGTAACAATGTAGATGTGAGATTTTAATGTATAAAGAATAATATGTAGCAAGGAATTCCACTATTTCTAGTAGACAAAAGAAATTGGAAGATTTTAATCAGAATAAATGTTTATCAGTTTTACTCAAAGCTTTCAGAAAAACACACGAAGGGCAGATGTTTTGTTACATTTCTTTTTTGAGGAGGGGAAGGACTGAACAGTTACCAGACAAAATTAATGATTCTCCTAATATCTGCTGTGAGCTTAAAGCTACAGCCACTTCCCACTTCAGTTTAATTTTATTGATGACTTGAAGAAAATATTCTGAGCTTGACTCTGGAAAATTATACAAGAAAATGAATATGAGATGTCATAGATCAAGAAGCATTCAGAAAATGTGAGGATGGCAGATACACAGAAACAGGGGAAGCACCGTTCCTAATGAAAAAGGATAATTCACTTGGTTAGGGTTTTTTGGGGTTTTTTTTTAATATGTTTGTAATAGTTGGGTTTTTTTCTGCAGATAACCTATTTCACTTCAAGTTTTTTATATATTTTACAAATACTAATGAGTTGAGCTTCAGAGCTGCAGCCTCCTGATGTTAAGTGGATAGTATTAGTCACATATCACAGAGGTGAAAACTCATGCTAAGCCCTTGTAAAAGCAGTGCATTTTTGCCCTGTGTGATTCTGGAATGTCAATGTGTCTCCACACTAACGTGGGAATGCAGTGCTGAACAGATTAGTGATGGGCTGTGTATAAACTTGCTGTGATTGCTCCTCTGTGCACAAATGCATTGTACATGTAAATCAAGTCTGAGTGCTACTTGGCATGTATATTGTAAAGGATATTAAGAAACAAGGCACATACAAAGAAGATAGAAGGAAACAAGCAATGCACAGGTAGCAGGATCTGTCTGAATAGAGCTGATTACATTCTCAAATTTTGGTTTTATTTCAGCCAATCAGCCAGAATGCAAATGTGAGTACTTGTAGAAAAAAAAGGAAAAATATATATCAGCAGGGGAAAATTACCTAAGAAGAGCTTGGTGCAGATCACAAATTAATAGTCTGTCTTTTGCTCTCATCCCAAGCCAATAAAACTGCTCACTGTCCTCTACATTCAGCTTTGAAGCCAAAATTCATCCTTGAGGGAAGCAGCAAAGCAGAAGTGGCAACAATGATCCTTGTCATTCATCCCTTTCTTAAAATGGAATCCTCCTCACAATTGTTCAGAAATCTCTCTTGTATGAGGTTCACTTCCTTGCTCTTAGGAAAGAAAAAAAAAAAGGAAAACAGACAAAAAAAACATGAGTCCTATTTAACCTTCTCTGAGAAAAAAAAATGCTTCAGGAGATATTTTTTCCTCTCTTCATTTCTTACTCAACCTATAAACAATATGCCATCACTGAGAGGAATAAAAGGGTCATTTTATAAGGGCAGTGATGCCTTGATGAAAATGTGTTTTGCCACTTGTTTTATTAACAACACTTTCAGCTTTCCAACAATTTCTAGGACCTTTTCAGAAGTCTGGAATCATCAGCCATTACTTAAAGCAAGAAAAAACTGAATTACATTCTAAATGTTTTTCTCCTGAGCAAAAATTTGATTTCATCTAAAAAAAAATAGAAATTGGATAATTTTTTTGTAATTGCTGAGAGTAAAATCTGTTTTGAGATACACCTGAAAGCATACACATTTGGTCAGAGACCACTTACAAAGTGAACTGCACTGCCATATTTTCAATGCTCAATTTTAATACTTTTATGAGTTAGAGAGATAAATGATACAGTAACAAGGTACAAAAAAGAGCTTTTCTTGAATAACCAGATTTTAAAGGGGATGGGGTGGATCTTTATCAGTCTTTTTAGTAAGGCTAAATTAGTAGGAAGTCACTAGTATCAATAAGATGGGAAGATATTCTTCACTAATTTTGACTGGAAAGAAAAGTAATCTGTAACTGATACTTGCAATAATATTTCTAGTTAATTGGAAATTATTCTAAGATTAAGAAACATTGAGGAATGTAGCTGCACCTACTCTCCAGTACTCTGAAAGAGTCTCCAAGATTCTTGACAAAGAGAAAGTAGATAGTGCCTCCCATGAAAATCCCTCAAACCTGGTGATATCTTTAAAAACCACAGTTCGTAGGTAAGGCACAAAGCTGAAGCCGTCTTCTGGTTCACGCTTGACAGATAATTTTTAAATTTTATTCCATGATTGTTTCATACAAAATACATTCAAGTTCTTGCTTCACAGAAAGATCTCATAGACCATGCTGGATAGTGTTACCAATCATTTAGAAAGGAATTGAATAACCTCTTGAGTGTGCTAAAGGTCCCTCATCACAGACATTTGGTAGACATGTTTCACAGAAACAAATGTTGAAAAAAATCAGATAAAGATTTCAGACTGGAAAATGAGCCAAAATCTCAACAAATCTCTTGCATTAAACAGTTTGGGGCCCTCACTTTAGAAACTGTATCACTGACAATTTCAGTGGCTGCAGGAAAAGATAACCTACAAAATTCACCTTGTTTGGATCCCTCTCTGTACAGTACCACTACTGTATTTTTCAGTTCCTTGAGATTTTGGAGATCACAAGGTCAGGGCATGCAGGCTCCAGCACAGCATCTGTGCTCTCTCTTCAGCACCCCCTCTCACCAGCAGGCTCAGGGTGGGAAAAGTCTAGAGAGGAAACACAGCCAGGACAGCTGACCCCAACTGACCAAAGGGGATATTCCACACCATAAGCCATCTGCCCAGCAATAAGGAGAAATGAAGATGCAAGTGCAGGGAACAGGGTAAAGGCAGGCATTTTTTATGATGCTTCTCTTCCAGAGCAACCAGTAGGCGTGCTGAAACTCTGCTTCCTGGGAAGTAACAAGACATTCCCTGTAGATGGGAAGTAGAGAATAAAATCTTTTGTTTTCCTTTATTTTTATATCTTCAACCTTTGCTTTTCCTTTATTATCATCTCCCATGAGGTTTTTTGCATCTTATTTTCTCCTTGCCTTTTCCCTCTGAGAGGAGTTACAGAGAGGCTCAGTGGGCAACTGGTGTCCAGCCAAGGTCAATCCCTTACAAAGAAATGTTAAGCTTTTTCACTATCAACCTTATTTCTCGTGCCACTCCTTAGCCCTGTCCAATTCCTTTCAATTCCTTTTGCATTTTTTAACTTGCTATTGTTTAGTAGAATAAATTTTCATGTAGTAGCTGTAGAACAATAACATAGAAATGTAGAAGAAAGTTTTGGCAGGAATATCTCATCAGTATCAGTAACTAAGTTTTCTTCAATGTCATTAATATTGTGTGTAAGGATAGCAAAAATAATTTCACATTCAACTTTCCAATTCAGCGCATATATTTTTCAATTATTTTTTATTCATATAGAAGAAACTTAATAGATTTTGAATGTACTATCAAAATGTTTGGTTTTTTTTCATGTTGAGCACAAGGTCTGTCCAAACCAGCTGTTTTCCAAAAAACCATGTAAAAAAGACCACACTATAGAAAGCAAAATAAGAAAAGGAAAAAAAAAAAATCAACAAATTTAAAAACAGGTTTTCTTCATATTTTAGCTTGTGTATAAGAATATTTCTCTTAACTTTGAAAAACATTTTGAAGAAAAAAGTTCACCAAACTGAAAAAAAAATCTGCAATAAGTTTAGTTACTTTGTTTTCAGGTTACTGATCACCACAACATCCAAAAGATTTCAGCTATCTCTATAGATGATAAAATTAACACTTATTGAGTATGACATATTCAATTTCTCATGTCTCTAAAGAGGTCAATTTCCATACATGGACCTTTTTCCTGACTTTTGTAGTTATCTGCAATGAAATTTGTTTTTAAACATGCACCTGGCAATTGACTAACCTCAATGAGTGTATTTTAGGCTCTAGTTCAGAAACTGGTGATGAATGTCATTTCTTGAGGGCATTCTTCCTACATAATATTTTGCACTTAAATTTTCTGTCTTTTTCCTGAGGCTCCTAAGCTACTTTGTAATGTTGAAAGATTCTTCATTATTATATATTGGATAGATGGATAGATGTAAAAGCTATTTCACTCTTGACCAGAGACATTGGGATTCTCCTAGGAAAACATATTAACTCAATGTCAAAACTGGTCTTAGAAAACTAGAATGGTTGCAAGGTGCTCCAACTGACTAATTAGACTTCCTGTTGAAGTCTTCTTACTCAGATAGAGAGCTTCAAGGTCAGACAGTATGCACTGAAAATACACCTGAGGTCTATTTAGTTACTGAGGCAGGTGAAAAATTATGCACCAGCTTTGTGTACAGGGCAGTGAAAGAGCTGTGTTCTATGTGTGCAGATGCACCACCGCATACACGGGTTGAAATGATATTCTTTTATTGTGTGTTAAGAGAAGGAAGAACTTTGTCTGAGCTCTTTGTCCAGAGACAATTACATGAAAGGCATTGTTTCAGCATGACAACTATAGAAATAATTCCTTGATGCTAGTACTTGTTTGATAACAACTAAGTGCATAGAATTTTCTCAGAGCTTTCTAACTCTTTGATTTTTTGTAATTATTATTTTAGGATTAAAAATGTCACATTATCAATATAAATTCACCGCAAGTTAAAGGCAGCAATAGCAGACTGACACTTCACAAAAGCTGGGAGATTGTCATCTACAGATCACATATCTTCAGCGATATTGTACTGATCAGAGTAAGGGACTTGTTAAAATCTTTTATCAAAATGCAGAAGTGAGTCTCAAATAACTGTTGATAAAAGGTGTGGATTGAGAAAAGACCTTTGAAAACATAGTTAATTATAAAGAAAAGAGAGAAAGACATATTGAGCTAGGCTAATTAAAATAACTTCTTTAAAACAGCCAGGCTTAGAGCTCTACACAAAGAAAGGCTGTATATTAAGAAAGAAAATATGGCTTGAAAACCTTTAACCTGGAAAACATTTTAGTATTTAGGAGGCATTTCTGCTTATCTCAGAAGACATTTATAGGTAAGAAAATTTTGCTGTTTCAGCTGATTTTTTGAGCAAAGAAGTAACACATATTTTGTAGATGAAATTAAATATGGATATAAAAATAATTAAAATTATGGGAGAATTTTGCATAATATTCTCATATCTGACTCTTGGAAATAATGTAAAATAACAGGAGTTACCAAAGGAAATAGCCATTGGTGGCTCCTGAATTCTTCCTCTGAGACCATAGATGATTTCAATCTCTTCAGCTGTAAGCTTTTTAAAGTCCAGTACTGTCTTCATTAGAATCAAATTTTGGACACTAATCAACCCTTTAACAAAAAACATACATTATAAAAGCAGTGACCAGGAAACAAAACTTTACAAATTAAAATAGCCAATAGACTTACTTTTTAATTGTCAGACTGTTTCATAAGTTGAACAGATGATTAATTGATAGAAAAAAGGGATCTCTTGGTGGTCTGCCTTTTCATATGGAACTGAAAAGACAATTTAGCAGAATGAAGTTTTAGGATGTTAGGAAACTTAGGAATGTAAAACAAACATGAAAGTATTCAGAAGCTGATCAGATAAATTATTGTTCCTTTTGGTCAAACATCTGAAAGCAGAAAATAAAAATCATCTGTAAAGTACATACCCTGGTATATCTTTGTCATACTGTTGCCCAGACTCTGATCTTAATGACCCTTTGCAAGTCTCAAGAGTATATAGGCAATGAGTAAGTTACAATGTGGGTTTATCGAGATTAAATACAACAGGATTTTATCCAAATTTCAAACTACTAGACAAGTTACAATAGTATCTATGACACCTTTAAAACTAAATTTTTCTGTCAGAAAAGACTACAAAGCTCTTTGCATGAACCAAGATCTCCAGAGCCCAGATGAATTTTAGTTCTTCTCTGTCTTAATTTTCTATCATTAGCCTGGTACCAAAGAAGAATGTGTTCTCAAACACATATATTTTTTAATTATATAGACTAGAGAAATCACCAGGTTAGCATATGTAAATACATATCTCAATGTGCAAACTGTTTATACATAAGCGGGACACAAAAATTACTCATATGCTTTATAGGTAGGTGCAAGAGAACTAGATTGGCCTCATCTGACTGACATATTTTAAGGCAGCAATCCAAAACACTTACCTGCTCTTCAGTGGCACTGGCCAGAAGACAAAAGATTGCATTGCACAGATGGGTAGAATATGAGTTCCTGTGAGATCAGGGGAGGATAAAATCTCTCTCAATAATTTAAGGTCATTTCAGTCTACAGTTTCTTTTCATTTACTCCTTGGACAAAGCTGTTTGTCATTAACACGAATCTGAGCAGAGAAAGTTGAGACAGACTAAATGGGGACCTAACTCAGCACTTTGCTGCCAGTTGCAAAATTAACTTTAGCAGATCATCAGAAGCAGCAGTTACCTCTGGTTCATAGTGCAAACTTCCATCCCCAAGCTAAAGCTCTAGCAGGTCCTTGAGGAATAAGTGACACCTTTACAAAGAGAGAGAGTGCTGAGTATAAACCTCTACAAACCTTTCCCTAGCCCTCAGGACTCTGGCATTGCTCCCACTGTCACAGCTTATGCCAAGAATTTTTTTAGCTAGTACTAGCCCTGGAAAGCACATATGCTGAGTGATTTGCACAACCAACTCCTAAACTAGTCTGCGCAGCTGTGTGTTTCTTGTTACCTTCACCTTCTTAGGAGAATCACATTAAATTGGAGAGTGATTCAAGAAGCTTCCAATAACATAACTTTGAGTTTCCTGTTCAGTCAAACTAGAAGTCAGGAAAATCAAACAATAAAAAAACCTTTAATTAAAAAAAAAATAAATAAAACATGAAAAATAGCCTTGAAGATTCCAAAGGCTTGTTGGAATTATATATAAAAAAGGAATTTAAAAAATATTTATTTAATATCTTATTGATACTAAGTCTATCAGGCATTTCTTTCCAGCATTCAGTAGACAAGTTGAAGAGGTTTATTAGCCTACATAGTAAGGGTCTTTGTCCTTTTTTTTTTTTTTTCATATTCCACATTTGCAATCAGATTTTATAGAAGAAAATAAAGGAGGCATGCTGGATTTTATACATCCACTACTACTTAAAATCTGTTCAGGGTTCACAACTGCTTAAACTCTCTCCTCGTTTTTCTTGCCTTCTAGAACTGATTTATTCTTAAGGAGACAGATTCAATCTTCGTCACCTGAACTTCATCCCTTTGCAGTGAAACCACTAATGTTATTTAAATAGTTCAGTTGTTTCCTCTGCTTGACTAAACTACTAATAGCTTGTTAAATAACTGAGCTAAAGGCAAAAGGTACATTTCACAGTGAAGCTTTCCTAGAGACTTTCTGAGAGGATATTGACTTTGCTTTAATTGTCCATGACAAGCTAAGTTTTAAGTTCCCAGCCCAGAAGTCGACTCTATACAAGGGCACTGTAGGTTTGAGCAAGAAGTAGCTTCTTGTGGAAGTGCCAAACGCATTTGCAAAGAAATTGAAAGGACAAAAATACTAAACCCACCTGGGAAGAATGCGAATCAGTGTCTTGAACCTGTGTGTGGAAGATACTTCTTCAGTAGCGATGAGGGTAGGCAGGAAAGGTGCTGACGTTTTTTTTTTTTGTGAGAAAATAGCTTGAAAATGGACTTGTAAAAATTGACAAAATTAAAAAGGAGAAGGATCCTGAGATCTAAGGCCTGCCCTGATCTTTCTGTAGCCCCTTCCTACCCTTCAGCAGACTGACACTCCTTCCCAATTTGGTAGCATCTGCAAAATGAGGGTGTACTTGATTCCCTCATTCAGATTATTGATAAAGATATTAAGCAGAACTGACCCAAATATTGAGCCCTGAAGAACTACTTGTGAAAAATACCCACTTGTGACTAGCTTCTAGTTGGATGTGGCACGATTCACCACCTCTCTCTGGGCCAGGCCATCCAGCCTCATGCTGTCTGGGCCTCATGCGCTGGTTGTCCTGCACCTGCTGTGTGATGGTACTCAAAATTTTCTATTCCAGCAATTTCCTTAGAACCAAGGTCAGGGTGACAGGCCTGTAACTCCCTAGATCCGTATTCCAGCCCTTCTTGTAGATGGGTGTCCTATTTCCAGTCAAGTGGGACCACACCAGTGAGCTGTGGCTGTTGATAAATCACACAGAGAGTCTTGGCAAGCGCTTCCACCATCTCATTCAGTAGCCTTGGATGGATTCCTGGGATCTGGCTCCACAATCTTCTCTGTGTGTGTGTGGTGTAGCAGGGTCACTGATCATTTCCCTTTGGATTATGGGAGGCTTCATTCTGCTCACCTTCCCTGCATTCCATCTCAAGTTGATAGGTACCTGGAGAACAAGGAGTCTGATTATTAAAGACTGAAGCAAGAAGTCATTATGTACCTTATTCTTTTCCTCATCCTTTGTTACTATATTTCCCCCCACATTATATAAAGGATGAAGATTCACCTTAACCCTCTCTTTTTGTTGCTAATATGTTTATAAAAGTAATTTTTTACTGTCATTTTCAGCAGTAGACAGATTAATTTCTAGCTGGGCTTTCCTCTAATTACCTCCCTTCAAACCCTCACAATAAAAATCACAATATCTCCTGAGTTGCCTGCCCCTTCTTTGAAAGGTGATACACTTCCCTTTTTTCCTGAGTTCAAGCCAAAATCCCCTGTTCAGCCAGGTTGATCTTCTTCTCTTCCAGAACATCTTTTGGCAATGGGGATGGCCTATTCCTGAGCCTTTAGGATTTCCTTGTTGAAGAAAGTCCAGCCTTCCTGCAATTCTTTTCCTTTGAGGACTGCCTCACAAGGTACTTTGTCGTGAGTATGCTTTTCTGACTACAGTCCAACTATCAAAGTGGCACACAGGCAAAGAGCTTTTTCCTGCTGTGTCATAGACTTCTCATACTTGAACTATCACATATCAAGGGCTGTACACACTATCTTTACAATAGGTTCATGCAGGCCAGACACATGCACTTTCAACAGCAATTGAGAACAGACTTACTCCCCTGATAGGTAGGCATAAAGTGGTGTGTACAGAAAAGGCTTACAGGTTGGTCTGGACAGAGAGTAGTGAATTATTTTATGTGATTAAAACTGTGAATTTGCAAAAAGAATATAAATTGCCCAAAATGCTTAAAAACAAAGCTCATTCATTTCATTTAGCTAGGCAGAATGCCAACCGGGAAAGGAAAACAAAAAAGGAAAATTTTGTCCAACACAGATAAGATACAAAGCATATTAAAGAAAAAGAAGGGGCTCAGTACTCCTCCAGAGCAGACACTCTTGATTTGTGACAAGATCTGCCACAGAAACATCATCAAGGCAAACTTTTCATGACACTGAATATAAACCAGAGTTATGCCTAGTACCTACAATGTAATAAAGACAAAGTAATTCCTCCCTCTTGCTCAAGCCATGGGACCATCTCTAGGACACTGTGCATCTGCTTGTGTCATCTTCACTGTGGAAGCCAGCCCAGTCCACTGTTGAAATGTACAAACTAAAGAGTTAAAGTGCTCAGGATGATTTGGATATTAAACACTCACATTCTTTCCCTTTAAATCACCTCCAACAAGAATGTCATCTACTCACCGGAACAGTTGTAACTTTTCAGCTCCATTACATGCTTATTGTTGTGATGTGCCCTCCCATCAATCATGCCTTTGTACCTGACAGTTTTTCAGGACAGGCAGAATTACCTGTTTACACATCTTCATCTGGGTGCCCATTATCTGCTCAAATGAGCCTGTTTCCAGGCTTTGACACTGTGCTGCTTTTACTGCCAACACCACTGGCATTACCTCTCTCCTCACTGAATGTGCCTCATCTGCTAACACCTCCCACTTCTACAATAGATATGGTACAAGTCTACCACAAATTAGCTAGGGCCAGATACTCAAAAATTATTACATGTATCCACAGGTCCAGCAGAGCACACTGGGGGATGTGTTTATATTCTGCACACATTTCCTAACTCAGGCTTAACACAGGGCATCTGATACTTGCAGGAACAAAATGTTCATTTATACTAAGTGTAACAGTACACTTAGCTCTGTGCTCTCATTACCACAACTTTATTTTCTGGAAGCTTACTAACCTAATTGTAATTTATAGACCAAACATTTCAACTTAACAAAAATAACATTTCTTTGTTTTTCTCTGATAAAATACAAAGTTAATTTAGACTTCTGAGTAATAAGGTATCTCCAATATCAGCATATTTCTAGTTCATTTACTTACACATAATATACTTTTTAGACTTAAATTTTCTCCCACTTGATTTTCTACAAGGTAAAAATCTCAGCATGATAACTGCATTGTGTTCATGCTGCAACATCAAAGCTAAATTCTTTTGGGCTAGACACTCAGAAATGACAAATGTAATTAAAGCTTTGCTTTAAAATACTTCTCAGAGCTTATTGGTGGTGAGAAGTACTTCCCCTGATGTCTCAGTGTTCCGACAGCTGTGCTGAGTGAAATCAGATTGGTTTCCTCTTACCAAGTGCAAAAATTGAGGTTTCTACTTCTGTGGGAGTTGTAACAACCTAGTAAATATAATACTAGTCACCAAAGCAAACTATTTTCAGAGAATATACAACTTAATATCTTAGTGTCACAAAATAGGCATTTGAGTTGCATTTACAATATTTTGCTTTCTGTGGTACATATCCATTCTTACTATAATTTTGAAGCTTTGCATGTTGCAATTTCATATTGTATACCTTTGATAAAGGAACTGGTCTAGAGGAAAAAAGATGTGCAATATGCTGAACATATCTAGGCTACAGAAATATCCTTGAGAAATGACACATGAAAAGTTTCTAATGAATATGAATGGAGAGAATGAAAGAAGACACAAAAATAAAGAAGGTTTTGCACCCATCATGTTTTAAAGCAGGAGTTACTGAACAAAGAGTACCAGTGCAGAAATGATCTTGCCACTTAATGAGCATTTTTGTTAATGTCCTTTGCCACCAAAAGTAGGACTATGCTAATGAATACTGTCACTGAAGAAAATTTGAGAGGCATTATCAATAGCAAAGATCGAGGTAAACACAGAGGAAGCAATGGATGACCTTGAGAACTTGAATCTACAATTTGAATGGCATTCTGCAATAGAAAAAGAAAGAAAAACAAGATACTAAGCCCAAGGACTCCTGCTATAAAATCAGTTTGAAATACAAAAGAAGGACAAAATACAGAGAATACAGTAGAGAAGGAGAGCAGCTTTGCCACAAATGAACCCGCAATAATCAGGCCAACACATATTCCATTAATTTTGGAGTAAATGGACTGGTTTAGTCGAGCCATAAGTGTTGCCTACAAAGTACCAGACTAACAGAGAAGAAACCCCAGCCTCCAGAAGAGAAGTATGTTTTGTAAAGGACAATTTTGTAATGTCCCA
The DNA here is from genome assembly GCF_036417665.1 of Passer domesticus. Lineage (NCBI taxonomy): Eukaryota > Metazoa > Chordata > Aves > Passeriformes > Passeridae > Passer > Passer domesticus. Next base: position 78,750,660 of record NC_087475.1, read on the forward strand.
TTTGGTTGAATATATAAAAATTTTAGCTTTAAGAAAATTATGGGAAAATCCTCCTAAGGATTAGGAGGAGAAGAAGTATAAAATTATCCAAAAGTGCCAGGGTAAATTAACATGTGTGGTCACCTTTTGTATATCCCTGACATGGCAGAAAACTATATCCAGTGATCATAGTCTCTCTGTCAGAAGCTGGTGGGATGAGGACAAAATCTCATCTGCTCTTTCTTTCAACATATTTTTGTTCAATCTTCTTCCTAAGAAACCGTTAGTCACTAAAAACGTCTCCACAGATACAGCTTGTGATCATAATAGTTGTAACTAAAAAAAAAATAAAATTAATAGACATATTTTTATACTTGTGACTTTTAGTTTTAGGTCTCCAGAGCTAAGAAGACATGTTCTAAGTGTGGTAAAGGCAAACGTTTGTGTTATTGAACCACCATACTATTCAATTTTATTTTGACAAATGATTCAAATGTTAAACTCAGAGCAACACCTACATATAAGTGTTCACAAAAAATGAGATTTTTTCCATCACATAAAGGGGACCTTGAATGGCTCTGCAGGCCATTTAAAGCCTTCATCCCGTGAACTGGAGGGCATTTATGACTTTGTGATATAACATCCTCAGGAGTTCGTTGACATTTACAAGATGTGAATTTCTGTCAGACAAACGTAAGTTGCTTCATAAAGGATAGTCCAACTTATAGTTATTAGTTTATTCTCAATGGACATGTAAGAATTCCTTTAAATAATAGTCACTGTAATATGAAATCTCAGTATAAACTTCCTTGAAAAAAAATAGAAAAAGGTATTCAGAGAGATGAGTTTCTCTTTTGAAATGAAAAAGTGCAAATCAAACAGAAAGTTTTTGGTCTGACTGGTGAAATCAAAATATGAAAGAAGAGCCATGAAAAAATGAGATAAAGGAGAGGTTAACAACTCTTTACATGTCGTCTCTGGGCACCCTTTGAAGGAGTAAAGATCTGCAGAGTCATTTCCACTCTAAAATCTGAGAGTAGTATGAAAGAAAAAAAAAACAAACCTGACTTGAAAAAATTGGAATAAATGTCAAATCTCAACAGTTAAGGAAGTATCATGCTCCTGTTATCAAGGTCTTGTTATTCTTTAGAAAGGATGGCAAGAAGTAATCTAAGAATCTGTCTCTTCAGCCTCGGAGACCTTTTTGTTTGATATGAACCCCTCCACATCTGACAATGACCCTCTTTACACAATGGAATAAAGGATATTTTTTCACTCTACCCATTAGTCCCTAGAATGAAGCTGCCACAGACTTCCACTTCTGAAGAAATTTTATGCCTTCTTAGGACAAGAACAAGAAGCAAAGGCATGATAAACCCCTGCAAAATTAGTCAGTGTAGAAGTAATAGAAAGTCATCTAGAAATTGGAATCAGATCTCTTGTGAAGGTGCAGTGGTTCATATGACATCATGCCAAATCTGACTTCAGGTTTCCAAATATTTTCCTACTCTTAGTTCCTCTATTAAGAATGACACTTTATCTGAATTCACATATAGCTCATTGATTTCCTGTTAATTTCCATTGTTCCTTTGCTAATCCTAGAATTCAAATTTTGCCATTCCCTTGTGTCCTGGCCTTTTTCTGGTCATTGAATATTTTGCTCAGAAGCCCTTGGTCCTGAAAGTGAATATGAATATATTCTGCAGCAGAAGAGGAGAGTGGCAGAAAGAAGAATTTGACATTTGACCAACACACCTTAAATATTGTCAATTTTCTCCCTACAGCAGCAAACAGTATCTCTGTTTTCTTCCCATGCCCCCTCACCTTGTTTCCACTGGACATGCACCTTCCTGTTTTGTCTTATTTCTAAGAGAAATGTTACATGCATAGGTGTCTTCACATAATCATTGTTGTCATAATTTGGTTTTGTTGCCAGCTCTACTGGAGATGTAAAAGACATTTAAATATGGTTCTTAGGAACATTTATTTATGGTGGATGTGGCAGCACTGGGTTAATGGACTACGTGATCTTAAAGGACTTCTCCAAACTAAGCAATTCTGTGATTCTACAATTCTAAGATAATAATTGCAGCTGTCAATCACAGACCTTGATAAAGCAGAAAGAACAGATAGAATTTTTGAATTCAAAAAAGTTTCAAAATATGTTCCTTAATGAATAAAGAAGACTCAGGCAGCTACAGGCCAGTCAGTCCTACTTCTGTGCACAGTAAGATCATGAAGTAGATCTTCCTGAAATCTAAGCTAAGGCACAGTGAAAATAAAGAAGTGGTTGGTGACAGCCAACAAAGCTACACTAAGAGCAAATCATGCCTGACAAATCTGGTGGCTTTCTCGTGGGGTTACAGCACTGATGGGTAAAGGAAGAGCAACTGACATAGTTACTTAAGCTACAGTTCAATATCATAAGTCATCACTCAATATAATGAAAATTATTCCTTTTTCTGCAACAAGGAATGGGTAATTGCTAAGAGTCTACAAGTGTGGCTGGCAGCAGCCACAGTGATGTTTGGGAGACACAGAATGCCCTTAGGAAGTAATCTCAGTAATCCTGCACTGACAATGAAAACAGACAGAGTTTACTGACAAAACAAGTTTGCAGTCTGGGGGAGAAAAAAAGTGCTTATTGAACATCAGTTTAAAAAAAAAAAGGAATCTGAACATATTCTCCACTCGATCCTTCCTCCACGGTAGTATTCAGGGGAAAAAAAAAGGATTTTGTATGCAAACAAACAGGATGACATTTTTTAAGTACTTGACTAATAACAATTCCCTCTCTCTAAACAGACCAGAAAAAGCCCAGATTTCTTGAGTCAGTGGGTAGTGGTTTGTGGTTGCACTTTTCCCCCACAAGTATGACTTTTTATAGAGGTGGCGATGTTTTCAGCAGAGTTGCTGGGTTGGCTTTCCTTGTGGCCCTAAAATTCTGCATTCTTTGTGTCCATTAGCAGTAACACATCCTTCTTCCTCAGGCTTGTAAGCACTTGGACAATAGTGCCACCTTTATCTTGTCTCAAGTTCCCATCACAGTGGCTTAGAACAGCCCAAGTTCCAGGTATCCACAGAGCTATATTGAGTGGTGGGGAGGCGGTGGCATCAGTGGTCACAGATGCCCTCTGTCCCATAACTGGGGATGATCTTTCTTTGACTGTGATATGTGTATGAATAGTTGCTTCCCTGCATAGTTTTCTAGTGGGAATTTTTGTCTGGATCATTGCCAGGATGTACCAGCCAGACCTCACCTCTACCAGGCCTGGAGTTAACACCATCCTGTCCCTTCATTGTGTGCTTATCTCATGGCAAAGTCCTTCCATAGCCTAAACATTGTTTGAGACGGGCTGCCATGCTCTCTACATCCTTACAACAGGCCAAAGGGTAATTAATGTTCCAGACACTGCTCCTGGGGTGTTGAAATTTGCCATAAGTAAGGGTTGGTTCAAGTCCAATGTTTCTGCAGGAGGTTCCAGCTAGAAAAAAATGTAGTATTGCATTTTATTTAAATGGTATGCTCTCACCCCTCCAAAATGTACGGTATATCTCAAGCCTGTGGTCCTACCCTGAAGCATCCTGTGTCTGTAATCCCATTGTCACAAATCTGATTCTGCACCCACTTTCAATCTGCCTCTTAAACCATGCGAGCGAGACCAGTCGCTCTCTTAGCCTTTCCCCCCTCAGCCTTCCTACCCTCTTGGCCCTTCCATCCCCTAGGCCCTCTCCCCCTCCCCCTTCCACCTTTTCCCTCAGCAACCATGCTGTTCCCGGGGATGGGACCCTAAATAAACTCCCATCTGATCAGCACCCTCAGAAGCCGTGTGGAGTCTCCTTGCCTGCCTGCTGCTGCCAGTGAACTCACAGCCTAGGGGGCCCTCCAGGGACTCCCCAGGGTTCCCCCCCACCCCAAAATGAACTACAACAAAAAAAAAAAAAAATCCATTTTTATCAAGGGAAAATATAAAGGGAAAAGACCAAGTTCAAAAACCAAAACCAGATTTTTCTCTGAGCAGCCTAGAATCTCTGTTTCAGTACAGGGTCTGTTGTGAATTTTGATCAATTCTGTGTTTGTTGTACATCAGAATAGTAGTCTTTGGCCTGATAAAATGGACTTGAGGAAAAGGAAGGGAAAAAAAATATTCCACGTAAAAGGAAACTGAGAGCCACTGAGAGGGTTACAGAAAACCCTGCTTTTTCTTGGTTTCAAAATTGGTGATCAAGGATCTGATTTGCAGAGATACTAATCCTTCACAGCTGGATTGAAAGATGTTGGGAGCTGGTTTTGACCATGGTGGATACTGTTTAGAGCTAAGTACTCTCTTGTGGAGAAAAAAAAATAAGAAAATATCTCAGAGCCTCTAATTATTCAACATAAATTAGTGAAAACTTGGTGCTAGCTTATTTCATGCAGCAGATAACTGTCAACTGTTCAATTGTGACACTGGGAAATAATTTACCTCCATGAAGGTACAGTGGGAAAAAATTCATATTTTGAAGTCCATGGGTACCATTGCAATGAGTGCAATAGCCAAGACGATGAAAGGATTAATATTCTTGAATTCGCAGAAGGTTTTGGCTGAAGCAGTACTCCTATGGGTAAGAGGGAATATTCATGAAAACCCATGTACAATCTTAATTCTATAATCTTCTAGCTTTCATGTTCTATGCTTTGTAGTATTGAAAATATTCTCTTCTGTTCTTGGATTTTTTTCTGCAATAAATGGAGAGAGGCAGAAGTTAAAATGTTCATGGTTTAGCTAAAAGCAGTCTCTGTGTTCCCTCCCCTTTGTCTCTGGAGGGATGTCCCTAATGCTTATGTAAAGATAATAAAAGGAGAGAAAACTTGGATCCTTTATTATTTACTGCAGAAAACACAATTACATATTTGCACAGCACAAAATATCAATTATTTACCTGATGGACCACAGAGGACCCTGAAGAAAAATGTTATCTGTCTAACTAATACACTTTGAACATATACATGGGGAAACAACAATAAAAAATCATACAGAATCTTTATCCAATGCTTGCAAATTAATTGACTAAATCTTCAGAACAAATATATAGAAACCTTTTATTTTTCTTAAATAAAGCCAAACTAATTGGTTTTCTTAGATACAGGGCAACATTCCAAATACTCATGGACAATGAAATTTCAAATTTGCTTGAAATTTTTACAGGTTATTTTTTCCCCACTAATAACTTCAGCACAAATATTTCTATTTTTAAAGGGTTCTGTTTAACTTCCCTGATGCACTGTAAATGCACTGTGCTAACAACTTCCACCAGTTCTAATACTGTCATAGGAAGAAAACATGTGATCAAATCTAACAAAATTTCAAAACTAATTCAGGTGTGAACCTGAATCCAGGTTTTGTGATATGAAGAAAATTCTTCTTCAAGAGGATTGCCAGGCATTGGAATAGATTGCTCAGGGAAGTTTTTGAGCCAACATCCCTGGAGGTATTTTTAAGACATATAGATGTTGCAGTTGGGAACATAGTCTGGTGGTGGATTTGGCAGTTAATGGTCGGACTTGATGATCTTTTCCAACCTTAATGATTGCCTTATTCTGAGACATTAAACACACCTTAGATTTGGTGTACAGCATTTATGTAGCTGGATAAAAGTGAAAAATTCGGTTTGTTAATTAATTTAGGTTTATTGGTAGTACATTATAGTCTTTGAAAATTTAGGCTATTAAAGCACTACTTGTTAATTCAATAATCACATAATACTTTAAAAAAACTTCCCAAACCTGAAGAGAAACTTCACCTTTGCATAAACATTTTTAATGGTGCAAACAAGAAAGCAACAAAATGAGAATGTATCATAGATTACAGGCTGCCGGGAAAAGTTCCAGAGTCTGGTTTTCTTTTTTCCATAGTGTTTTTACAACGTTATTCCTTGAAACTTAACTCAAGTCTGAGCTTAATTTTTCAAATAAATCTAATTAATTACCAAGAAAGTAAAGAAGTAAATAAAGGTACCAGAGGCAATTATAACTTAGGAAAAACAAAAGAAAACATTACCTGGAGAAAGTCATATATAATTCCAGGTCTCAGTGGCTGAAGTATTTTATTTCTTCCAATAATTCTCATATTTTAAATATATCTTATAAAATACTGTTGTGGACACAAAGAATAGAGCTGGAAAACTTCAAGGAAATGCTCATCAGAATGGCTAAATTGGAGAAGATAGGAAAATTACAACAGAAAATACAATCTAAATATTAGAAAAACTAGTTCCTATCATAAAATAAAGCCAGGGTCAACATTTTGGTAAAATTTCCTTGAATTACAGCAGATAAAAATGTCCAGCTTCAGAGGGAATGTCAGCAAGATTTGAAAATTCGAGTACTCCCCAGATAGTGTCTCCAATATTTTTTGTAATCCATGGTCTTCATCCACTTTTGGAAAATCTTGTTTTAATCACATTATATATATTAAAAAAATAAAAAAAAAAAAACCACAAAAACAACAAAAAACAAGCAACCAAAAAAACCACAAAAACCCCCACCAAAAATAAAAAAAACCACAAATGAACAAAAAAAACCCCCACTCAGTCTGCAAGGGGAGAAAATCCTAAAAATGGCACCTCCACTAAGATTAAATAACATCTAAATAAAAGATAAAGAGTACATGACCACTGAAACACCTTGATGTTGTTACCTGATGAGAAATGCTCCCTACTGGCACTGCTTCATTCCCTCAGCTGCTATTTCTTTGTTGACATACCACAGGAATATCACTTCCACCCTTGCCACTTCAGCTTCCCCATCAGTAAATCAGGACTGGCACTTCATCTATTCTGTGAAGTGCTCTACCTTCTAATGGTAGAATTCTCAGCTGGTAACTCAGTTGTGATAAATATGAGATTTTTGGCATGCAAAAATGATTATGCTTTTAATGGGATTACAAAATATAATTAACTCTCAAGCTTGGTAATATGTGATAAAAGTAATCAAAATGTGTGACAAATTATCTGTTTTACTGTGTCTTATATCATAATTATGTATTCTTAAACTATGCTACAAAGCTCAAGGATGGTTTTCTTACCATTGAAAAGATAAACCTCTAGTGATGATTTTGTTTTGTTTTGATCTAAGCCAAGAAAATGTATTCTACTGGGAAAATCCACGAGGATCAGGACAGGTTATGTAGCTCTATGGAACACTTTGAACCGTGAGCAAGGATAAACAATAAATTGTTAAATGCTGTTTAAGACTACAACAAAAGTAACAACAATCAACTATGCTTTGGTGGCAGCAAAGCGTAAATGGGCAAATATTAATAATCTCTTTGGTGATAATTTTGTTATGCAGTACCACAGTTTGAGTCATGTAATTTCATTACAAAAGCTTGGTTATGAAAAGTTAAAATTAAGAAAAATAATCACAGAATAGTCACTACTTTATGACTGCTCTGCTGAAGAGTGTTTATCATCAGTGAAAGA